>NC_054881.1:12053011-12214174 GCF_018320785.1 Cheilinus undulatus | reverse complement strand
AAGTTATGAAAAAAAGGTCAAGAGAGACAAGAAATAGGTAGAAAGTGGCAAAAATGTTTAACAGAGGCAAAAATGGGTCAATAGTGGCAAAAATGGCTGAAAAAGTTGTGAAAAGGAAATACAAAGTGGCAAAAATGTGGTAACAGAGGCAAAATTAGCAAAAGAAAAATGTTGAAAAAATTGCAAAATGGCAATACAAAGTACAAAATGTGTTGATATATGATTAGTAGGGGCAAAGATTGGCAAGAAAAAGAGCAAAAAATGGTTAAAAGGTGGAAAAAAAGGGTTAACAGAGCCAAAAAGGGTCAAAAGTAGCAAAAATGGCAGAAAAAGTGGTGAAAAAGGGATAAGAAGTGGCAACAATTGGTTAAGGGTGGGGGGAAAGGTTAACAGAGGCAAAACAATAGGTAGAAAGTGGAAAAAAATTAGTCAACAGAGGGTTAAAATAGTCACAAATGGCAAAAACAGCAGGAAAAAGTGGTGAAAAGAGTTAAATAGTGTCAAAAATGGATTCCTAGTGATATGGGTGGGGAAAAGTTGCTAAAACTTAGCAAAAATGGGTAAAAAGAGGTAAATTGGATAAAATGTGAAAAAGAGATGAGAATTGGCAAACAAAAGTTGCAAGAATGTGCCAAAAAGCAGTTTAAAGAGATTTAAAAGTGGCACAAATTAATAACTTCAACATCAGATCAAAGCTTGACTCACTTTTCAGCTCCAAATTGTCGCCAATCTTCGATCTGTAAGCCAGGATAGCTATTACCAGTGCTGCTGATCAACACACATTGATATTATAAATGGGGAAGGACACATTCTCTGGGTTTTTAGGTGCCAAGCCAAATCTGTGGGCAGCCTGGCTATATGTAGATAAAATAGATATAGTTAATATATTTTTAAATCAATTTGAACTCTACACATAATGATGATTCATGGCTTAGAGTTCTGAATCAAACCCCAAGCAATGGTTCAAAGCATTTTCATTGATTTGCAGGATCACATCATAATTTTAACTCTGCATTTTGCATTTAAGCTGAGCTGAAATCAAACATCTGATTCACTTCAAAGCTAAAAAAATGCTCAGTGAAAGAGAAATATCCAATCTAGTTATTGCAAAAAAAAACAAAAAAAAAAAACGAACCATCTAGTGCCAAAAGTAATGAAAGATGAGAAAAAGTACATCATTATTTGAAATCTCTCTCTACAGCATCTTCAAAACCCTGAGCCGTGTTAACCAGAATCCTGTGATTCAAAAATCTACGCAGAGGACTGCCTGAGAGTGATGCAACAAGGAGGCAAACATTTAAGATAAAACTCCATCAAATTAAATCATTCTGATAGCAGGTGGTTTGAAAAAGACCTATGTTAATATAAATATTGAAGTCCTTAATGCTGAAAAGGAACTCCTGTGGAATGATAACACAGTTTCATCACATCATCACATGGGGACATCTTGCTCTTTTTTGTCATCTTATCATTAGGAATAAGAAGTTCAGAGATTTAAGACGGTATGGTTGGAGCTGTGTATTGGATATTGACAGATGCTACATGAATTTTTAAAGATAAATCTGCCTGTTGTTCATGATGAGGAGCATTCACCAATCAGAGTTCACTTTATCCTAACTAATCAGTGCACTTCACATCTACTGAGTGTCTCCTATAATGACAGAGTGCTGGTCATGGCCGATACAAATGGGTTAGCAGGGTCATGATCTACCTTTTCTTGTAGGTGTTAAATCCTTTATCCAGGTTTGTAATGGTACTTGTATTTAGTACATGCAGTCACATGATAGTACCCACACTCCAATATACCTAATATACTTTTAGTTAATATACTATCCTGCTTTTTATTATTCTTTTAATGGCTGAAGCCACTTTTATACTCACTCTTCTTTGTGGCTTTTAGTTCCTTTTTGATATATGCTTTTAATTGCTTCTGGGGCTTTTATTCAGATATTGTTTTGTATGCTCCAATGTCTATTTGTGCCTTGAAGTCCATGTAAAGTGATTACAAAAAATCTGTCCTTTAGATTTAATGTATGACTGTCTACTGTGTTGTGAACCACCAGGCCAAATTTCAGCCGTGAAAAACATATCTGTTTATGAATAAGGCTTCAGAATCGTGAAAGATGAGGCAGCAAAATCTGCTCTCGGGTGGTGTGGGCGTGTCTGTTGAATGAGCTGAAGCCACGCCCACTTGTGAGAAATACGATCATCTCAAATTTAAAAAAGAAAATGCTTCGTATGATAGCGCAGCTGCCTGGCTCTGTGCAAGAGCCAAGAGACAGAAGTTGGGGGTTAATATTACTGTTTTCTGGTACAAATCTCTCCGTTATGATACTTTTTATGACCCGTAGTCCACCGTGGCTGACAGATTTGGCAAATTTGCCTCACAATGAACAAAAACACAGCATGTAGATGGTTATCAACTTTCATTGAAAGCAGTGACACTGGCTAACAACAGTGTACTGAGATGCTCTGTAATTTTATACCATGGTAGCCTTAAGGGGTTGGGGCAATTCTCCATCAAGACTGATGATGTCATGGGCTCAGATATTTACCGAAATTAAACCAAGCCAGAAAAAAAGATGAACAACTTTCTAATGGTCTTTATTAGAAATTCAGTCACATGCAGATTTCAGCGTGTTAAGACAAAAGGTTTGGATTTAACTTTACAGGGACTTTAACATTAAAGCTTTTACTTGGTACTCTTTTATCTCTTTCATTGTTCTCATGCTATCCTTTTGATAGAACTTTTTACTGTCCTGATAATGTAATTGGGATTTGATATTATTTAAATGCATTGTTTATTTTATTTTATTTTATTATTATTTTTTTTCTTTTTTATGACTTCTCTGCTTTCTTGTTCTATTTTAAGATTTATTTTTTGTGCATTATTTTGTCTTAGGTGACAGAGGGGAACAGTAAATACAGTTGGATGAGGGAGTGGGGGTGAGACATGCGGAATAGGAACCACAGGCCTGACTTGGACCCGGTCTGCCCACGTACATGGGGCACACTTTAACCACAAGGCCATCTCCGCCTCATTGCTTTGGTTTCTTTAATTGATTCTTGACAATTATCTTTTCTTTTGTTTTCTTTTTTGCTGAGTTGGATCTCCTGCTGTTTTTGTTTGTGCTGAGTTATTCTGTTTTTAGGCTGTTTTAGGTAAAATTCAAATTGGACAGTTACAGACTGTAGAGATGTGGGGGAGCTACATTTTAAGTCTTTTAATTTGAAAAAATCCACATTTTACTCAATATTAAGTACGATATAATGTTTTTATACGTTTGCATTGATCTAGCTAGCATACTGAGACGCATCTTTCAGTCCTTTTGGGGGAAAATGTCACTCCTATTAGCACCACTCAAGAGTCCTGATGCTGAGTCACACCTAAAAGTCCCTCAAAACAATGGTTAGACTACATAACTAAAGCCAAAATACCTTTTATTCACATTAGCTTTAGCCATCTGATGTTGTGCTATCATCCACAAACACATAATTATAGATAACTGTGCACTGTGGCTTTTTGCAAAGACATTAATTGGAATCAAGGACCCCGCTTTTTTCAGGTGTTAGGTTTTAGTCTAAGTGCAGCTAACATATCAATTCCCAGATCACAGAATCTTCACAGTTTCCAGTCTCTGCCAAGTAGGAACTGGCTATCGCTCACTGGCCCTGCATACGGAGCTGAAGTGGCCTCTTTATCTAATGCTGACATGTCCATTTTGTTTGAGGAAGGAGCTTTCATTCTGTTTGACAAGAAGCCTGATCAAGCAGATGTCCTGATGGATTAGACGTGGCTTGCTTGGTTTGGTTATCTTGCAGATATATTCAGTGAAGCAAAGAGGATGTGTAGCAAAATGCAGGATGGACACACAAACAGAATTACCCAGAATTACTGGGCTTTTGTGTTGTTGTTGTTGTTGTTGTTGTTGTTTTGCCTCATCTAAACTGTCTGACTCAGGTTCAAGCAGGTCAAATGTACATATAGCCCATTTCTGACCCAAGCTGTAGAAAAACAGTCTGTTTTAAGAGGGGTTATTAGGGGTCACATGGTGTTCTCATCAGCAATGACTGCAGCAGAGGCTGAAGAGAGCCCATGCATGCATCATGGTGGGAGATCATGGCAGAGACGACATCAAGTACCTGACACATTTTAGCACCCAATTACATCCTATGAACAAAAGAAGGAGGAAATGTCTCTTTGGGGGAATTAGGACAATTATTTGCAAAGAGGTGCCATTAGTCTGGTTGTTATGTCTGCATACCCCATGTACAGAGGCTTTTGTCCTTGTAGCAGGCAGCTCAGGTTCTGTGGGTTTCTTTCCTGCATGTCATAACCAATCTCTCTCTTGGCAGATTCTAACTCTAACAAAGACATCAAAACCAAAACTAATTATAAACCAAGCAAACAGTAACAACAAAAAAATATTCTTGGCAAAGAAGATTATGAAAAGGTGAACACAACAAGGTGAAGACAGTGACAGTGATGGTGACGATGAAGATGATGACGAGGAAAAGGACACTGATGAAAAACTGATGAAAAAGACAATGACCAAAAAGGTGACGACAAAGACAACGATGACAAAAAAAGATGACGACGAAAAGACGAAGACAAAAGGGACAAAAAAGGCGACGACAATAAAGATGACAATGAAGACGACCAGAACAACAACAAAGAGATGAAAATGACAAAGTTAGCATTGAAAATGTGTCAAAAAAGACGACCGAAAAGTCATTGACCAAATAGACCATGAAAAAGGTCAAGAAGAAACAAAAATGACGATGACAATATAGATGGCAATGACAACAAGAACAAAACACATAGAAAAAAGTGATGACAAAAAGACAATGAAAAAGATGTTGATGAAAAACACCATAACAAAAAAGATGACCACAAAAAAAGATCATAACCAAAGAGATGGAGATGGTGACAATTACAAAGATGGTGACAACAACAAAAAAGACGATGACAAGAAAACAATGACCAAAACGACTACAAGGATGAAGACAAGGACAATGAAGACAAAGATGATGACAAAAAGATTGAGACCAAAAACAAGACAAATAAAGAGATGATGACAAAAAGATGACCGATGAGGCATTTACCAATAGATGATGACAAAGATCATTATGAAAATGAGGATGATGAAAAAGATGCATCTAGATGGGTTACGATGATGAATGAGATGACAACTAAAGTGACCAAGATGGAAAAAGACAACAACAAGAAAGATGACAAAAAAGACAACGACAAAATCTTTTGTATTACTGTCTTTCTCACCTTCAACTATTTCATTGTCATCTTTTACAGGTAAATAGATTTGTGATGTTATATATAGTTTAACAAAAATCCATTGCTTTTAGCTTGTACACCATATTGTAGGACATTTTTTCAACTCGGAAAGTGAAGAGCCAAAATTAAACCCAAATTTATGTACCATCTGCCTCAGATGAACAAAGTTGAGCAGGATTTTATTCGGGAGTAGCCGTGACCAACTTGCAAGCCATCTCCACGGGACTTGCAAGACATTTTTGTTGCCACCTGTGTTTCAGATGGGGAAAAATATAATTAACAAATTATTGTCTAAATTGTTGTGGTTAGAAAAGATATAAGGGTTACCAACAGAGCTAGGTTACTTATTATTACAATCAAGAAAGGAGAGGACCCACAACAGATCCTGAGGTACCTCTCTGTAGAAGCTACAAGGCTAAGAACATAGGATGTATTGATCTATCAGTGGTCTTTCTGATGCCAGCTGCTGTATTGGAAAGCTGCTTGAAGCTAACTGTTGGTCAACCTAGTTATGACAAAGAGTTGGAGATCCGGCAGGCTTTTAACCTTTAAGCAACCAGCTCTAATACTACATTCATGCAAATTAGACTACTGAATGCTACCTATTGAGATACCATGGAGAAGCGCGTACGAACGCAGTGGCCTGGCGCTCCATCACAAGCAGCAAAACAAAGCCCTACACTTACACTAGAACTGACAGCGTGCCCACTTATCCGGAGAATGGGGCGCTCGGAGACTGAAAGGAGGATGACGTGGACCAACATGACACCTACAGCCGGTGGTGTGAAGGAGGCAGCATTGTGCAAGACGGCGAAAGCGGGGCAAACAAGCCAGGCTGCAGGCTAGGCTAAGAGCAGCCCCACACAAACCTGTCGTACTGAGCATCTTTCTCCCGGCTGCCTGCTCCTTCGCCAGCAGGATGGATGACATGAGGCTGCGAATTTCTAACCACCTCTTGGACGACTGTGTTTGCTGCTACAGAGGGGACTGACAAATGTAATTTTGTTTTGTTTTTTACAATGCAATGACAATAAAAGACTATCTATCTATCTATGAAGGAACTAACTCTTAGGCTTAAATCCACGACAGATAAGTTACAAGGTTTTGGAGAATGTACTCATAGCATTTTGACACAGTAAGTTTAACTGATGGGGACTTTTGGTTTGTGTTGATTTTGGCATCCTCTGTTGCCAGACAGTTCCTTAAATTGTTTTCTTGCAACTTAAATTGTTTGAAGTTTAAAGTTTTTCTATTGAAAAAACCTCCTTCTCTCTTAACAGTCACACCTATGACTCACTGTGAGTCTTTATTGTGGAAAATGAAGTCTGATGCTGCAGCATGCTGTTAATCTTTATAATCTGTCTTCTTTCTAATGGCCTGGTTTGCCTTTGTGGCTCATATAGAAATAGAGACATCAGGATTTACTTCAGTCTGTTTAAAACCCAAATACAAACTCCTCACAGGAGTTTTAGTAACACCTTTTTTTTGCCCAAGTTATAAACTTTACTTTGAAGGCAAATTTATTTAGTTTCACATTAAACAGATGAGAAAAATGCAGTAGAGAGATTCAGGTTTATTAGATGAAGAAAATGTAGCATATACAGGCCGTAATTTGTTAAATCGTTCATAACTACTGCCGATTTAACCTATTAAGTTAGATAACTCAACAAATAACCTATAGGGTCATTTTGCTCTGATAAGATTTAGTCTCACCAGCAGTAGCAGCACGATTAGGGTTGTGAGTGTACAAATCTTTGACAGCAGGGAGGTCTGAGGCCTCTTGGCCCCAGCAGCAGCAAGCTGTTCAAGTACTTTGTGTGATGTTCTAAAGGGCCTGACAATGCATGCAAATCATCTTGAGTGTCTGGGTTGCTAATGCGCCTGAATCACCAGAGAGCAGTATCCTGCCAAGCTGAACTTTAACCAGTGCTATACCTGTAATCACAGGGTTTACTCCGTGGCTGTCTCTTTGGAGAGGAATTAAATGCCTTGTGGGACCTTAACAGTCAGATTGAATGTTTGTGTTGTTACCACTGAGCACACACTGTCAATCATGACAGATTGCCCAAGGTGGAAGGGCAGATTAGGAGACACTTTACGGGTTTAAATCAGCTTCTTGTCAGAAATGAGGCTTCTGTGTATTTGTCTGGGGGGCTCTTAATGTGTTTCTTAAGCTCTTTATTTAAAAGTGTCTTAAACATTGCCAAACTTTTCACAAACAGGATGGCTGACCCTTTGTTGGCTCTCTAATAGGTCCGCTGATCAACCAAGGGAGGCTCCTCTCATAGCAACTAATGCCGGGATATTTAGACTAACTTTCACCCTAGTCTTTTCAGTGGGTAATGATGAAATTCTGACCTTCATTGGAATGGTGTTATGGTGCAATTGGCGTGGAAGTTGTAGAAAAGCTCACCTACCTTGGCAGTGTGATCCATTGATCTGCTGACTGCAAAATTGACATCAACTGATGGCCACTGATGGCCAGAGATGCCGATTGGACTCCTATGTGACAACTTTTCTTTGGCGTCTATTTGGATATTGTTGGAAAGCCCATGTGGCTATTTGCTGATGTGCTCAGAAAGGCAAGGATGGAAAGGATATGAGAATGGCAGCTGCACTTTTAAGGGCACCTGGCGCGCTTTCCCAGGCCTGATCCAGCTAACTGTATACTAGGGGCCCAGGACCTGGTGGGCTGGTCCAGACACTAGGGGTGACATGTGCATCATAGAAGGAGCAGATGGAAGGATACTTGGGTATCCTGGTGCATGGGCCTGGCATAGGCCTGGAGGATGGCCATCAGGAAGCCAAAGCAGTTCAGGACCAAGATGGATGCTGCTAAGTGCCAAACTGGAAAATGCTCCCATGCCTGATCTGACCTGTGGTTTATGGAGCAACCCAAAGACATAAAGCATAACTTACAGATACTCATGTAACAGCAGACATTTTTAATACTGACAATATTTGATGCTATGACTTGCTAACATGATATTGCTAGTAACATTAGCATAATGTTGCTATTGGGCAAGAATACCATAACTCCATTTTGCACGACTTTCAGTCTTTTACATAAGTCAGTGCTTTTAGTCAACCACTGCATCCGTCGGTGGGTTTTACACAAACCAATGAAAAGTATAAAAAACAGAGCTAAAGCAAGAAGGTTCCCTGTCCAAAAGGGCCTTTTTCTGTTCTTGTTCTCACATGCATCCATGAGTTCTCATCGGATTCTCCAGCCTTGTGCAATTTCCATAGACATGCCCGTTAAGTTAGCTGGTGACTCTAAATTGCCCGTAGATGTGGGTATGAGCATGACTGCTTGTTTGGCTCTATATGTAAGTCCTGTGATTGACTGTTGACCTCTCCAAGGTGGATTCACCTCTTGCCCAGTCACAGCTGGGATTGGTTCCAACCCCTGCAACCCTAAACTAGGTAAGTGGTCTATATGACGCATTCATTCCCAAAGTACGGGCCAGGACCTTAGGTTGGGTCACGGATCATTTTTTTCTTTTGTGTTCTTAAATTAGTTTTCACAATTTCTTTGCTATAGTTTTTAATGCAACTTTTTTTTTTATCTCCACCCTATAAAACACCCTCCCCACCATAATAAAACACAAAACAAGACCAGCCACTACATGGCAAAAGAGCAGGTTCTCAATAGGGTTGAGGTTTGGGGATGATGGTTGCCACGCCATGATGTTTTTCCCTCTATGCCCATAGCAGCCAAGGCATCATTGAAATATATTTAGCAGCATGGGATGAAGCGTTGTCTTGCACGAAATTAATTTACTCCAGAAGGCATGGTTCTTCTTTTTGTACCATTGCAGGAAATGGGCAGTTAGGAAGTCATATTTTACTGAGGTCAATTTCACACCTTCAGACATCTTAAAAGAGCCCACTTACCCACTTCCTGATTCCATCCTTGAACATAACTCCACCACCTCCTTGCAGTCTTGTTGGGACATGGTGGCCATTCACCAACCATCCAGAACTCCACCCACCTGGACCATCCTGTGTACCACGACATTCATCAGTGAATAAAACTGTTTGGGAATAAGTTTTTATATTTTCCTGAGCCCAATGCAATAATTTCACCTTGTGGGCATTGGTTAAGGGTAGCTTCATGCACATCAGCAAGCCTCTGGAGGATCCTGCATTGAGAGGTTCTTGGAACTCTGAACTCTTTCCGAAGACTGCAGGGCTTGACAAAGGGTCCCTTCCTGGAAAAGGCAGACCTGATAAATTGGCCACTTGCAATCAGTATCTCAATCTAACAAAAAATACCAAAGTAATTTTCTTGAGCGTGAAATGGATGCTCATATTTCAAACATTTCGAGGCTATGAAAATGTGATAGTTAAAGTAAAAGAGAGATTCATAGTCCAGTCTTCCAACCAGTTCACAAGCATGAGTACGATTATATCTTGTGACATGTTTTATCCTGATTAAAGTGTGATGTTAGCATGCTGAGAGTGAACATTTTTCTTTTGCCCTTCGCTATGAAGCTCCAGTCAATATCACCTTGGAGGGGACGCAGGGCTGTGGAGGTGGGCTGTTTGAAGTATTTGGTTGATATATGACCGGCCTGCATCATTTTTGACTGCCTTATCGCTCAATCACTCAGCAAGATGGAGATGCACAGGCAGACTGTTTAATGGCCTCAACCTCTACCCAAGTCAGATGCGGGTAATCTTAGCCTCCTTATGTGTGTGGTTAGAAATAGGTCACATAGCAGCACAGCTACAGTATATAAGCCTTCTTCTAAGGGAAAAAACACAGTGACCTTAAATATGTGGTCAAATGTGATTATCTAAAGAGGTTGTTTTTATTAGGTGTCACTCTTCTTTGACTTTACTGAATGCTCACTACAACACCATTGAGAATAGACATATGAATTTCCATTCTGTCCCTGACCCTGAATCCTCTGCAAAATATCGAGGCTGCTGTGTTTGTAAAAGTGATTATGGCTGTGGTTCAAATGGTCCAGAGGCCTCCCGTGTCAGGCTTAATTCCAAAGTGTATGCCAATCAGATGCACCGAGCCTTATCCCTTATGCAGTTTTGACCCCCCGAATAGACATATCTGAGCGCATGTGTCTAAGCAATTTTGCAGCCTCCTCAGTATTTTTTCGTCCATAATTGCCTCCTGTCAAAATGTCTGAGTGAGCTGATTGCAGGAAATAGGACAGGACATGTATGCCCCTCATTAACCCATCAGTGGGTGCAGCAGATGTGGCAGATTGAAAGATAGGGTAACATGGGCAAATATTACCTCTGTGAAACATGCTTTCCCCAACAGTCTGTCATCATTTTAACAATTAAAGAGCCAAGAGTTAAATCATTTTCTGAAATAACGGAGTAAAAGGTGAGCGATGGTAAAGATTGTATTTTATAGGGGAGAACTGTGTATAACAAGCATTACATTGTATGCAGATGATGTAATGCTGATAGCATTTTCATTTGATGTTTTGTGAAAGAATTTTGCATTTGGAAATTTTCTGTCACACATTATTATCAGGCCACAAGCTTACTATGCCACTTACATAGCAGATTTTCAGACTGGACGGAATGCTGTTTTTGTGCACCTTCTTCATCTCTTTGCTTCTCCCTCCCCTCCTGCCTCCATACTTTCATCACCCCTACCTTCCTGTTTCCCCAGCTTGTGTTAGTGAGATGCAGAGTGGAAGACATAAATAAACATCTGAAATTAAGATTTTGGGATCAGTTTCAAATGGCAATATGCATCCCCACGTTGATTTAGTGCTTATGTTTGACTTTTAAGAAAGGACAAATACTTTCTTTCTTTCTTTGTTTTGGAACATTGGTTTTCCTTCAGTGGCATTCTTGCAATGAGGCTCAGTCTTTATGCCCTATAGCAGTGGTTCCCAACTTTTTCACCTTAGGGCCCCCTTACTTGTGTCTTAGAAAAGCTAAGCCCCCAAAGGACCCACTTTGAAAAAGTACACATTATTTTTAATTGTAAAAAAAAAAAACAGCTTGAGATGATTTTTGAACTCTGTAAGATGGTGCATTATCCTGCTGGGAGTAAGAAGATGGGTAAACTGTGGTTATAGGGTTAGACATGGTCTGTAACAATACTAAGGTAGGCTTTAGCTACACCACCAGCCTGAACTGTTGATACAAGGCAGGGTGGATCCATGCTTTCATGTTTACGTCAAATTCTAGCCCTACCATCTGAATGTCGCAGCTGAAATCAAGACTCATCAGACCAGACAATGTGTTTCCAATCTTCTATTGTCCAGTTTTTGTAAGCCATAAAGTAACGCTGAGCTTAATTTCTGATGTGCACCCCAGATGGACGGAAAAAACAAGCCACAGAAATAAAAAAGCCCTGACCAGGGGTGCAATAACATCACGATGGGGATGAAATGCTGCACAAATCCAGACACTGTAGAGCAGGGGTGTCACACTCAAGGCCCGGGGGCCAAATCCAGCCCTTTGCACAGTTATACCTGGCCCACCAGATCATTTTTTTATTATAACTGGCCCACTTTTATGAGATCTGCACATTTCCTCCACTATAAAAATGTAAACTTAACCTTGATGACTGGACATATCCTTTTTAAGTCATAAGAATTAGAAAGAGTAAAGAGTTAAAATAGTTTGATAAAAAGTCAGGAATGTGGGAAAAGAAACTTGTGTTTTCATTTCATATTTTCTAATTTGCATCTCACAATTCTGACTTAAAGTCTTGGTTTTGATTTTTTTTCATATATGACCTTTTAAAATCATAAGTTTGACTTTTGTCTTGTATTTTGACCATTTAGATTCACAATTTTAATCTTTACGTCATAATTTGACGTTTTGAACTCATGAATTTGAATTTTATCTTACATTTTTAACTCCTAACTTTGAATTCAACCCCAATTACAACTTTTTTGATTTAAAATCTTATTTTTCTCTCTCATCTTTGGACCTTTATAACTCAGTATTTTTTAATCATATCTCATATTTTGACATTAAAAACTAATTATTTCAAATTTTTTCTTATATTCTGACCTTTAAAAATCTTGATTTTTAAAAAAATATTATCACTTTCAATTTCATTCTCAGTTGTTGACTTTTCCAATTCCTAAATATAATTTTTAATCCCAAATATTGACCTTTTCCTTTCACATTTTTATTTTTTGTCTCATTTTTTACCTTTAAAACCTATGATTTTGGTACTTTAACTTTTAAAAATCATGATTGTAATTTTTTACCTTTTTTTTATTGCAAAAGCTTTTATCATCAGTATTATGTTTTTTTTTCCCAATAATTTGTCACCAGTGAAGATGAGGTTGACAATTTATGGGAAATTTTGACCCAGGTAGGCCCTTAGGTTATGTGAGGATAATAAGTTCACAAGCACATAAGAAGGCACCCCACTTTACGTATTATTTTTATTATTACTGTCAAAGAAGTATAATCCATTTTATGTGTTCTTGAGAGATTGCTTTGCATTTATTTTTTTGTTATAAGTAGTTATTGTGCTCCAAAGAAGAAACCGCAGGCAGAAAGCACTGTTGCGCAGATTATGTGTAGTTACCCACTTTTGCCACAAGATGGAGTATGCTATTGAGTGAGCCCTCCTGCCGTGCTCTGCTCAGTATCAACACACTGTTGCTCTGAGCTGTAGTAGGAAGCTGTGCAGAAGCTTGATCACAACAATGTGCTTTTCTGTTATCTTTTCAGGTAAGAAGACATAAATCTTATTAGAAACAGTTAGAAGAGATGGTTTCTCACAGGTAGAGTGGGAAAGTTGGCCGTATATTTCCACCGAGTATGTTCAAGTGAAGTAAAGCTAGCTTGCTACACTATGCTAGGAGCTAAGCTAATTTCTGGTGTTCTAGAGATCGAGTGACATGATATGTAACTGTTGTGTGTCTGAAATGCTTGTTAAGTGACTGCAAATATGTAGTGGTGTTAGGAAGGAGTGACAATTCTGTTTTGTATGCTTATGTAACGTTTATTTGGTATTTTCTTTTATTTTTTTGAGACATTTGAAACAGTATCAACACACTGTTGCTCTGAGCTGTAGTAGGAAGCTGTGCAGAAGCTTGATCACAACAATGTGCTTTTCTGTTATCTTTTCAGCTCATGAACCCTTCATTAAATTGCTTAAAGTCACACTGAGAGTTCTTCTTTAAGTGTGCAACAAAATTTGGTGGCAGCGGTGGGATTAGCGGTGCTACTAAGAAGGCAGTGAGAGATCACGGAGTCAACACACAAGTCATGGAGCTGGAGCAACTGCAAGATCAGCTAAGTGAGGTCCTGGTGCAGTTAAAAGCGGAGCAGCTACAAGAGGTGTGTTTGCAAATAAAAATCTCCACTGACAAGAAGGCTAAAAAGCACACGCTAATTAGACTCATAAATGAGACAGTTGACCGAGCAATTGAAGAAGAGGATGAGGAAGTGTCTAATGAGTTCCTTGTACGCGTCATAAAAATTGCTACAGAAAGTAAAGGAGGTGTTGACCAAACACCAGTGATAGAGGAAAGCACCAGTAAAGAGGCTGCTGCATTAGCTAGCTTACAGGAGCAATATGCGGCATTACAGTTGAGCTTTCAGACAGCCGCAAAGAAAATTGAGGAGGAAATGGCAAGCTTGCTAAATAAAACAACAAACCAGAAAGCAGGTGATGTTTTCCCTCTTCCAGCAACTCCCTTAGTTACCCAGCCACCTGAATTCACCATACGGAGAGAGTTCAAAATAAATGGCCAAATAGGTGAAAGGGGCCAGAAAGATAAGCTGTCTTATTCCAACTTGATGCATCAGATTGAAATGGGCCTTAAGAGAAACCACAGTGAGGCAGAGATCATTGAAGCAGTTGTCAGAGCCATAAGCCCAGGTCTCAACCTCCGCGACATGTTGGAGATCAAAACAGACCTCACCTTAGCACAACTACGCACGATACTCAAGGGACATTACAAGGAAGATAGCTCAACCGACTTGTACCATCGGCTGATAAATATCACACAAGAAAATAATGAATCCCCGCAAAACTTCCTATTCCGGGCAATAGAGCTGAAAGAGAGACTCTTAGCTTCATCCAGAGAACCTGGAGCAGAGGAACAGTATAGCCCTGACCTGGTCCAGAGGAAATTTCTGAGAGCTGTGGGAACGGGACTTATTAGTGACAATGTAAAATATCAGCTCAAAAATCACCTGGATGATCCTAGAGTCACTGATGATATCCTGATAGCTAAGACAAACGAAGCTGCAAGCATTGAATGGGAAAGGCAACAAAAATTTAAGAGAAACAGTAAAGAATCAAAGGTGAGAGAAATAAGAGCAGCAACACAGTCAGTCCCAGAAGCAGCAGTTGTAGCAGTTGGGGGACAGGAACTACCATCCTCCACAGGCGCAAAAGTGAAAACTATAAAAGCTCAACAAACAGTGTCTCGCACAGAAACAGAACTTCTGGACACTATCAGACAGCTAAAAGGAGAGATGGACGAAATTAAAAAGTTCATTCATGAGTCTCCAAGGCTACAACAACGAACAAGCAGAAAACGTGGTTGCAAAAGCTGCCAGGATAGCAACAGGGGAGATCAGTGTGATCATTGCTTTAAATGTGGACTGAGTGGTCATCTGTCCCGGGGATGTAGATCCAGAAGGAGCCACACTGATAAGTCAGGACAGATAGATATGTCAGCTAGCACTGTCACATCCAGACCAGCACAACCTGTGGAAAACCAAAAACAGAGTGACCAACTAAAAGATGTTTACAAGCTTATCACTGACAGTATCCAGCACTTAGAAGCAAAAATAGCAGATGCTGGATCTCAGAGAAATTAGGTGATCCGTGTCAATCTCCTCTCCCCAAAACAAAGAGAAGGTCTACTTAACCTAATTGGAAATAAGTATATGATCACCTGTCTGTTGGATGAAGTGGAGACAAAAGCTTTATGGGACACTGGGTCACAAGTCTGCCTCATAAATGAAAAGTGGAGACAACAGAACATCCCACAGGTTGCAGTTAGGAGCCTCACAGAGATCATTGGGCCAGGCATACTGGATGGGAGAGCAGTCAATAAAACTCCAATCCCCTTTTCTGGATGGGTTGAACTCAAATTTAGGTTACCCTCAGTTAGTCCCACGAAGTTGGAGCTTGTAGTTCCAGTTTTGGTCGCTAATGAGGAGGGGGTGGGAGAAGAACCAATAATTGGCTTCAATGTAATTGAACATTTACTACAGATGGGAATAGACCCACCACGTGTTGTCTCAGACGCTGTCAGTGCAGCATTCTCTTTTGACTGCAAGAAAACTGAAGTGTTCCTTAGAGTGATGAAAAGTGAGGATGATGGTCTAGGCAGTGGTGTAGTGAAGATAGGGAGAGAAAACATGACCATTCCAGCAGGCCAGACTAAAGTAGTGAAGTGTAGCGTGAGAGCAGGCCGACTTCCAGAACAACAGGATGTTCTTTTTGAACCGTATCCACATCCACAGTTGCCAGAGGGGTTGGAAATGAAACATGGTGTAGTGCGCTTGCAGAGAGGTCGCTGGTCCCGCCTCACCATCCCTATTACAAATAATACCACCCATGACATAATGTTAGCTCCAAAAACCACACTTGGACAAACTCAAATAGTGAAGACCATATACCCGGCACAGACAAAACCACTGGACATGGAACAGATAGAGACAGTTGTCAAGAATACTAGTGAAGTAACTCAACCAGTCACAGAAAATAAAACATCAGAGCGAGAAAGCAAAGCAGAGAGTGGTAGTGATAACAGTTGGGACCCTCCAGTTCCCCTCAGTCATCTCTCACCCGCACAGCAGCAGCAAGTCAAACAACTGCTGCGCAAGGAGAGTGGAGCTTTTGCTCAGGATGAACATGACGTTGGTACCATACCCTCACTGCAACTTAAAATCCGCCTGAGTGACCCGACACCTGTGACAAGGACATACGTGTCAGTACCTAAGCCACTCCACAAGGAAGTAAAAGAGTACCTTGAGGACTTATTGAACAGAGGCTGGATAAAGAAGTCAAAATCATCCTACTCAAGTCCTATTGTTTGTGTGAGGAAAAAGGATGGTGGCCTCCGTCTCTGTTGTGACTATAGGGAGCTGAATAGAAAGTCCATACCTGATCGCCATCCAATACCACGCATACAAGACATGCTCAATAGCCTGATGGGAAGTGCCTGGTTCTCGGTACTCGACCAAGGGAAGGCTTATCACCAGGGCTTCCTGGAGGAATCAAGCCGTCCTCTCACTGCATTTATAACACCCTGGGGCTTATATGAGTGGGTAAGAATCCCCTTTGGTTTATCATCTGCACCTGCTGAGTTCCAGAGATCAATGGAGGAGTGCTTGGTTGGACTCCGTGATGAAATATGCCTACCTTATTTGGATGACAACCTAGTCCACTCTAAGACCTTTGAGGACCACCTTAATCATCTGAGGAGTGTGCTGCGTCGCTACAAGAGCCATGGAGTCAAACTGACTCCAAGAAAATGTGAGATCTTCAGAAACCAGGTGAGGTTCTTGGGGAGACTGGTTACTAAGGATGGTTACACTATGGATCCTGCAGACATTGCACCTGTGCAGGCTCTGAGGCAAAGAACACCTACCATCATAGGAGAACTCAGAAAGCTGCTGGGATTCATCTCATACTATCACAGTTATATTCCAAACTTTTCCCGCATAGCAAAGCCTCTTTATGACCTCCTCTCCAAGGACAAAGCTGTGAGTGGGAATCACAAACAAGTAAAACATGGAAAGAAGAAAATTAACAATGGGGGTCAACTGCCATCGTCACATCCAGTTGTGTGGTCAGCTGAGCACCAGCAAGTGCTTTGCCAGTTAATTGACTTTCTCTCTCAGCCTCCAGTCTTAGGATACCCCGACTTCGAACAGCCGTTCACCCTTCATTGTGATGCCTCACAGGAAGGACTCAGGGCAGTGCTTTATCAAAGGCAGCAAGGGAAGTTGGTGGTGATTGCATATGGATCCAGGACTCTGTCTGCCCCTGAGAAAAACTACCACCTGCACCCAGGAAAATTGGAGTTCCTGGCTCTTAAATGGGCAATATGTGAGCGGTTTAGAGACTACCTCTACTACTCTCCACCATTTGTTGTTTATACCGACAATAACCCTCTCACATATGTGCTTACCACGGCCAAGTTGAACGCAACCACTCATAGGTGGATAGCAGAACTTGCTGACTTCCAGTTTTCGATCAAATATAGGCCTGGTCGAGTAAATAGGGATGCTGATGGTCTCTCGCGCATGCCCTTAGACATGGAACAGTACATGCAGGACTGTACACAAGCAGTTTCGCCTGAAGTCATCACAAGTGTAACTCAAGCAGTTGCTGTTCAGTTGCAGGAAGCAGAACCCTGGCTGTGCCCCGCAACCATTAACGAGATGCTAAGTGAGGATAGTGATGCGTTGATGACGTCAGTGGCAGAAATTCCTAAAACAGCCTTGAGAGAAGCACAGAGGGATGACCCTGTGATTGGTGAGGTGCTGAATTACATCATTTCAAAAAAGTGGCCAAGAAATGGGAAACAACTCAACAGCAAAGTAGCTGCTCTGATCAGACAAAAGCAGAGATTGCATACTGATGAGGATGGGCTGTTGTATCGCAAGAGTGCTACCCGATCCCAACTACTCCTCCCTAAAAAGTTTCACCAGCTGGTTTACAAGGAGCTTCATGAAGACATGGGTCATTTAGGAGTGGAGCGAGTTTTGAATCTCGTCAGAGACCGCTTTTATTGGCCACACATGCAAAAAGATGTTGAGCATTATGTCACACGTGTGTGCAGCTGTCTTAAAAACAAGCGCCCTAACAGACCAACTAGAGCTCCACTCACCAACATCATCACCACCTACCCTTTTGAGTTAGTCTCCATTGATTTCTTACATCTGGAGAGATGCAAGGGGGGGTATGAATATATCCTCGTTGTGATGGACCACTTTACCCGTTTCGCTCAAGCTTACCCCTGCCGGAATAAAGCTGCCAAAACAGCTGCAGAGAAAATATTTGGAGATTTTGTGTTGCGTTTTGGATTTCCCACAAAACTTCACCACGACCAAGGTAAAGAGTTTGAAAATAAACTGTTTGCCAAGCTTCAGGAATACAGTGGGGTCAAAGGATCACGCACAACACCATACAGACCGCAAGGGAATGGCCAGGTCGAAAGGTTTAACAGGACGTTATTAGCCATGCTCAGAAACCTACCAGAGACGGCAAAAGTAGACTGGAAAGCTTCCCTGGCAAAAGTAGTGCATGCCTATAATTGTACACGAAGTGAAGCCACTGGTCATGCTCCTTATTATCTCTTGTTTGGTCGCCAGCCACGTCTTCCCATTGACCTCATGTTTGGCCTCACAGCCAGAGATCAGAGTCCTTCCCATGCAGACTACGCAGAGAAATGGCAGTCGAGAATGGCAGAAGCCTACCAATTGGCCTCTAAGGCATCCAGAGCAGCAGGGATCCGCAGTAAAGCTCTCTATGACAAGAAGGTCTATGGTGCAGAGTTGTACCCAGGCTGTAGAGTGCTGGTTCGGAACCTGAATGAAAAGGGAGGACCAGGGAAGTTGAGATCATTTTGGGAAGACCAAATCTATGTGGTTACACAGCAGAAATATCCGGACACCCCAGTTTATGAGTTGAGACCAGAGAGTGGAAAAGGACGCATAAGGATCATGCACAGGAACCTTCTCCTGCCATGTGACTTCCTCCCTGTTGCAACAGGCAATGTTCCTGTAGAACTCAGGAAACGGAGAAAGGAACACAGTAAACATCCACACAGGGAAGAGGAACACAGCTCAGAGGATGAGGACCAGTGGGACTCAATCGTGGGATCACAGCTAAGCAGTCGTTACCAGGACAGTCATCTTATAGCAGAAGCACCTGAGTTCTTCCCAGACAACGAAACAGCAGCAGCTGATGCTTTCCAGTGTGATGACAACATAGAGCAACAACACAGAATGGTTGAAGAAGACATCACAACACTAGAAGAGAACACTGAGACACTGAACACTGGGAATGAGACACCACAAACAGAGAGTGAGGAAGATGAATCTGCCAGGTCATCTACCAGTGACAGAGAAGACACTGATCAGTCGCTGTCTGCAGAGAAAAAGTATCCTTTTCGTCAGAGAAAACCTAAAATGATATTTACTTATCATAAGTTAGGACAGCCCACTTTGTCTTCTGAGTAGAACAGCAGTTTATGAAGAGAGTAATGAATAAGTAACCTTGTTTAGTTCTATGTGATGAAGACATATCAATGTTGTTATAGTTCAGAATAGTTACATAAGGGTTAGTGAATCTGTTAAACATTGTAAAAATGTGTAATTGTAGCATTGGGAAAATGTACACTACAGTCTAGAATTTCAGACATTGAGGTTACTCATCATAGCTATTGTGCAGCATGCTTAATGTAGTGTCAGGCTGCTACTATGTTATAGTTACTTACTCTCAGAAGGGATGCAGATACCCGTACCCTTGACGGAAGCAGCAGTGGACTGTTATAGTGCACAATGACATCTACTGTGAACATATGGCATTAACAGGAGATAGATGTCATATGATTGACTGATTACAGTATTGCATCTTATGGACTCTGAATTCTGACTCCTACCTGGAAGTAGCCTACCTGTATGCTATTCATACCACTAAGGTGTTGGCAATGTTTTTCATAATGTGAATTAGTACTCAATGTCGGGACGCCATTTGATTTTTGAGGGGAGAGTGTGAGGATAATAAGTTCACAAGCACATAAGAAGGCACCCCACTTTACGTATTATTTTTATTATTACTGTCAAAGAAGTATAATCCATTTTATGTGTTCTTGAGAGATTGCTTTGCATTTATTTTTTTGTTATAAGTAGTTATTGTGCTCCAAAGAAGAAACCGCAGGCAGAAAGCACTGTTGCGCAGATTATGTGTAGTTACCCACTTTTGCCACAAGATGGAGTATGCTATTGAGTGAGCCCTTCTGCCGTGCTCTGCTCAGTATCAACACACTGTTGCTCTGAGCTGTAGTAGGAAGCTGTGCAGAAGCTTGATCACAACAATGTGCTTTTCTGTTACCTTTTCAGGTAAGAAGACATAAATCTTATTAGAAACAGTTAGAAGAGATGGTTTCTCACAGGTAGAGTGAGAAAGTTGGCCGTATATTTCCACCGAGTATGTTCAAGTGAAGTAAAGCTAGCTTGCTACACTATGATAGGAGCTAAGCTAATTTCTGGTGTTCTAGAGATCGAGTGACATGATATGTAACTGTTGTGTGTCTGAAATGCTTGTTAAGTGACTGCAAATATGTAGTGGTGTTAGGAAGGAGTGACAATTCTGTTTTGTATGCTTATGTAACGTTTATTTGGTATTTTCTTTTATTTTTTTGAGACATTTGAAACAGTATCAACACACTGTTGCTCTGAGCTGTAGTAGGAAGCTGTGCAGAAGCTTGATCACAACAATGTGCTTTTCTGTTATCTTTTCAGCTCATGAACCCTTCATTAAATTGCTTAAAGTCACACTGAGAGTTCTTCTTTAAGTGTGCAACAGTTAGACCCATTCACAATTTGACCCTGCTGTGATTGAGTCTGACATCCCTGCTGTAGAGGTTTCCTTGGGGAAAAAAAGAGTTGGAAGATGTTTGAGACTCTTCAAGTCAAGTCAGGTATGGGAGTATCCTCCCAGCTGCCCCTTTATGATGCATATGGCCACTCCCAACATCTGGTCCAGCCCACTGGGTCCTGGGCACCCAGAATGCAGCAAGCGGATCAGGCACAGAAAAGTGCATCAAATGCCTGTAGAAGTGCAGCTGACACTCCAGAATTCACCCAAAAACACGCCTAAGAGAAGTCGTCACAAAGGGGTCCAGCTGGCGCCTCTAGCCATCAGTTAGCGTCCAGGCCTCACAAAAGTATAGTGAGACCAGGAGGACCAAGCCCCAGAAGACTCTGACTTTGCCACCACCTTGCCCATTGAGTCCAGCAAGACTCTTAGTGGCACACAAACAATCTGTAGAAATTTTTTTCTGTGTGTAAACACAAAGCTGAGAACAACAAACCTAGAGAGCGTTAGAATTCAATTTACTTAAATATGGAGCTCCGAATATCATTTGATTTTTTGCAGTATAACCATTCAAAATAGCACATATGAGTATTTTAACTGGGCTTGCTTACTTATTCTCATTTGACCTTAGGCTGAAACATCTGAGCAGTCACATCTGTCAAGATATTTCGACTTAAAAGTTAATGAGAGGATACAAAAGAGCAAACCTAAGACACACAGAGAACACACCAACTTCAGAGACTATTTAAATACTTATCCATTACCTCTAACGGGGAGGCTGGAGCTCTGAACCTGTCTATATTGAAATGATATCAGTTTTCTGTGTGCGATGGGGCCGTCTAAATGAGTCCAAACAGCATATGAGATTCAGAGAGAGTGCATTAAAACTACAAGGAGTACACAGAAGAGGACCCAGAGGGTATATATCACTGAGATGTGGGACATACATAATGCACAAGGCGGGAGACGCCATCTCAAGTATGGTAATAAGACGGTGGAACAGGAGGAGGGAGGAACCAGCACATAGAAGTAAGCGAAGAATCCAGCAGACGTATAGGCAGAATACACGATCAGAAGATTGAGTGTCAAGGTGTGAGCTTGTAGGATTATTCAGGCTGTCTTACTGTCTTGTTTGAATGTGACTTGTGATTGTGAGGGTCAGCAAATACTTATCAGCTAATGGCAGAAAGACTTTAGTGCAAAAAAGTCTCACAATTTTTGTAAGGCAGGTCAAGGGATTTCAAATTGCACTAAATGACATGCAATTGTTCTTGGCATAAAGGGCTTTGTGCTTCTGTGCTGCTCTCAACACATTAAACCAAACAGTGCAGGGGAGCAAACTGCAGCCAAAATCACAAGATTGATCCCCTCTTAAGCCTCAAGTTTGCAGAGGAAATACCCAGCCCAAAGAGATCCACTTAATATCCTAACAATATAAGAATGACAGTATATTAGTGTGACAATGCATCCCCAAATTCTTCTATTACACAAAAATGTGAAACCAAACTACCTTCACAACAGCAGCTGACATAATGTGCTGGTGATGGGATGTGCAGATTGGAACTGGCCAGCATGCTTGCAGTGTGAGTCGGTATAATGGCTGCCGGTGGAGTGGTTAGTTCAGATGTAACCACAGGGGCAGTTTATCTGAAATGGACAGCATTTCGTCATTAAAACAAGAACAAAGAGCCACACTGAAAGCATTTAATGACAGACAGGATGGTTTTGTTCTTCTGCAGACGTGTTTTAGCACGAGTTTGTAATTGTTACTGGTGGGGTTGACCATTTCAGACAAGAAGTTGGTGTAACTCTCATTATGTTGGTGTGACACAATTCATGTGTATAATAAAGGTCTGCCCCCATATTCAAAGGTTTATCTCTATTGTTTTGCTCTTGCGCCCCTACTGTCAACAGGAAGTGATGCAATCGGGCCATTTCTTTATTCCTATTACTGTGCTGAACCTATGTGTGGCCTAAAATAGTATATCCCCAACACTGACATGTTTTATTAAAGGAAGCCTTAGTGGCAATGGTGGCCATTTTGAAATCTCATCATTTGAGGTCGTTTTCACACCTGATAGTCCGGGGAACAATTCAACCTCTGCCTGTTAGGGGTGCTGTCGTCACAAACAAACAGCGATCAAGAAGAAAAGGATGTGCAGAAGAAGACAAAACCAGAAATCAATCTTCTGCCCATCATTTTGTCCAGATAAACAATGAAAAAACACCAAATTTACGCTGTCTTGGGGTTCCTGCTTTTGCATTGGGGTATTACCAGCCAGCAGCGAGGTAGTGAGCCGTCCAGCATGTCGTTCTGTGATAAATCAGCACCGACTACGACGTGTTGCCACGGCTATAAAGATGCTGAGCGAGGTGCTGACATGTATTTGAATGTATTTAATCACATACAAATCCATATATCATTATGCTTTATGCCACTTCCTCCCTTTGGTTCACAAGTTGGTCCACTTTGCTTTCACACCTCAAACGATCTGCACCAGGGTTCGTTTGGAAGTGGACCGAGACCCCCTGTTTTTAAGCGGACCAGAATCCGCTTGTTTGGTCCGCACTAGAGTTTGTGTGGGCTTTTGCACCACTCCAAATGAACTGGACTATCCGGGAAAATGGGCCAGAATTCATTTAAAGTGGACCAGCTCTGGTGTGAATGCGCCCTGAGACAGGAAGTTGGCGTAACTCTCAAATGACACTTCTGATTTCATTTGAAGTTCATGTGTACAATCAAGGCCTTCCCTTATACACATTCTTTGGTTAATTTGAGGGTTTTGTTCTACCTCCCCCTGCTGGCAACAGCAAGTGACAAAATTGGGCCATGTCATTATGCCTCTTATTGAGTTGAACATATCAAGCTCAGATTTTTTAGTCGTACCTTGTTGATGCATAAATGTCTGCCACCACAGTAGCGATTAGCTTGGGTGTAGCTGTAGAAAACCATTAGTTTAATCAGACCTCGATCACATTTCTTTATGAAAACAAGAGAGCCACATCTCCTAGCAAAAAAGACGTGTTTGAATGTCCCCTGATAGGCTTCAGTATGAATATTATCCACCAACATGGTAGCACTAGCCTCGATAGCTCAGATTAGCATTTGAGCCACGGGTATCTGCTGCCTTGATTTGTCTTATTGCTCTGATTGGCCGACAGATTGTTTGTCCAGTTGCCTTCAAGAATTTTTCTGTAAAGTCCTGCCCTACCCAAATGCCAACGGGAGGTTCCCCAGATGAATGGACTGTATCTATGCAGTTGATATATGAAAAAGTCAATCTGGTGTGCTCTTAGCAATGTGAAATGGATCTCACTTATGTTAAAGACAGTACTTTTACATCTAAATCCAATTAAACAACTTTTAAAAAGTAGTAACATAGAAGTAAAAAAGTGGTTTCTATAAGAACATGGATTATTTGCAAGTACTGGTAAGGTTATATATAAAAGACACAATTCCTGTCCCTAGTGATGCAGTCAGTTGTCTCTTAATTGAAGGGATGGTTACATATTTAGAAATGATTGCAAGATACTGAACCACAAATGGTCCCTGTGGCTATCCAGAAGCATGTGTATGCTTATGAATGGGATAAGCTAATTCTGATTGTGATAGTGATTACATAGCACCATCTGCCATCGGAGTATCACTGCATGGCTGAATGTGACATTACTGTTAAAATGCTTTGACTGGTCAGAGGACCATAAAATAACTTTATAAATGCAGTGAATTTAAGATTTAACAATTCTAAAGAGACTAACTGGGTAAACAGCCATCCTGAAATGCCTCTCAAAACATTCCCTTGTACTTCTGAAACCACAGTAGCCTTTCCACCTGCACAGGATTGTTTGGCCAGTGAAAATCTATCCTCTTGTTCTCGCCAACCCTTGCCAACCCAGCTTGGATGGCCTCCTTCTCCAGCTTTACAGCCTCCCTCACTGCTGGTGTCCATGCTGCAGGGTTTGAACAAGGATCAAATGTTCCTGACCCCTGCTCATAATTGGTGGGAGTTTGCTCGTAAGTGAGAATTGAAATCGTTTGGATGGAAATCATCACTTAAGCTAATTCAACCTGCAAATAGAGGAACACAGATTTAAGTGCGCTAAACATCCCCTTCTTTGCCATCTGATCTAAATCACTAGCAGGTGGGGATCAGTTGACAGCACGTCTTCTCCCAGGACGTAACACCTCCAGCCTAATGAGACAGCTACAAAGTCAGTCATTGATCTTTGGCCCAAAGTGCTTCGTGACTGCCAAATGAACCTGTTTCAGAGTTTAGCAGAGAGGCACAGCTGATTTTGTGTTGATTCAGATCAGTGGCACAGTGTGATTTTTACAGAGCATTTTGGCACCGCATTTTGTCTGCATTTCTCCCCCTTTTCAGACCTTTTCTGAACACAAGTGCAAAGAACTTTGTGTGGCAGCAGTCGAAGCAAAAACAAACACTTCTGTTAGGCTAACACTGCAGCCATGACTTAATCTTGCTTTTTGTACTCCAAATTCAAGTCATCTTGTGTTTGGATTGCTGTAACTCAAACATGACTGAGCCTGTGAGATCTTATGGCCTTACAATACACCCATCTGATGCAGCCTGGTGGGGTCTGGCTGACTCATTTCTGACAAATGGAATCAAATGTGATGTTTTTATATGGACACAAATAATCTGAATAAAAGCCAGGCCATGATAATATCCTCTAATTGTCATAAGTAGGACAACAATGATCTGATTCTGCCCATTTAGGAATAAATTTTATTCCTGATAAGATGTAAAGAACAACATTGGTCGTTCAGGCTGTCCATTATCTCAATCAATACCCACACTGATCAAATCATGTCTTCTGGTAGGGGGGATCTATTTTTAATGCACATGTCTAGCAGTGTTAATGATTCATTTGCCATAGTTTTCCTTAAGTCTAGTAACTTGATTTTGTAAACAGTGCTTATAATGCATTGTTGTTGATTCCCACTGGGACTTGTGCCATGTGCGGTATTCAATATCACTTTCAATCCAAGGTTGTTAACTGAGCCACACAAATAGTTGTAAGCTTTGAAACTCTTTTACATCTTCATTCGGCCAGCTTTTTAGTCAGGGAATCTAAACAAAAACACTTTCATTAAGAAATGATCCATCAGACACGTTTGTCTGAAAGTCAGCAGTTTACACCGTCACGGTTTAAACCATAACACTGCTGGGCAGCCATGTGGACAACAGACTTATGCCTAGCATGCAATGCAGCTTCTTGTTTTTGTTGTCTAGAGGGAAATGTCAAACAAAGAACCAGGAAGCCTGAGAGACATATTTTCCTAGTAGCCCTTGCAGCACTTCACACTGAGGTGTGAAAAGGACACATTATTTTTTTCCAGAATTAGGAGGAGACCTGAGCAGAAACTGCAGGGGGTACACAGTTAATAAAAGCCCCAGTGACCCCTCCTGTATTGCCATTTGATAACAATTCTAGCAGCAGACCAGCAGTTATGACTGCTGCTTTGTTTTCCAGCTTAAGGTTCCACGCAGTCAGCAACTACCCAGTTGAGCACTGAGAGATTCATCCCTCGTGCCTCTCTTTGACATCAAGGAATGTATCCAGATGGGAGAAAAACAGGCAGCCCCTGTAATCTGAAGACGGACATTGGAAGAACTCATCTACGGCCCTGTTTAAACAACGCTTTTGGGTAAAAATGCAAAACCTTTTTTAGCATTTTGGCTTTCCGTTTACACAAGAACGGCATTTTGGTTGTCCAGAGTGACAGTTTTTCAAAACGCCCCCTCTCTGTCTCTGCGGAAAAAGGGAAATGACACTTTCTGAAAACGCACACACGCACAACAGCTGCAGTCAGCTGTCAAGCACGAGCGTCTCAGCACTCAGAGTTAAGCTGTGACAGCTAGACCCAAGCCGTCTGGTGTAGATGCCAGTTTCATTAGATAAAGTCATTCTATTAATTTTGGAAATTACTCTACCTTATTTATCGATCATCATGAAAATAACTGTCATCACCATCACCGTTTTCAAAACAATGCCATCTTATTGTGGCTCTATTTGAAAATGAAAACGGAAGACGAAGCAGAACATTGTCGTGTAAACAAGGCCTAATGTTCTCCAAAAAGCAACAGAGCCTTGCCTCACTTAAAAGTTGATCCCTGCTGACAAAATCTTTCCTGTATCTAGTTGGACATCAGACTCTAATCACACACAGTGATCACAGTAGGTTTAATTTGGGCAGAAATAGCTGGGGGGGGGGGTTTGTGCATTCGTTGAAAATTGCATTTGTTGTCTCGTTGTCTCTGTTCAGGCGTTGTTTTACTTTGCTGTGTCCATTTATGTCCAATACTGTGCCTTAACCTACACAAACACTAGTGTGACTGCTGTCAAATCAAAGTCTGGCCACCAGGTTTCTGGGTGGTGAAGTTACCATCCTGACTTTGTTGCTGAGAACTCTTTCCTTACCACATGGCTCCATTCTTGTCCTCAGTCCACCATCTTTAAAACTGCATGTGTAACCACATGTTTTGTATGTAATTTTAGTTTAAGTTAAGCTTTATAAAGTTATTTTGTTTGATTAGGAAAAAGAAATTTATTAACAAAGAAAACAAAGTCAATGTCAATAATCAGTCTGGAACGTGTTACAAAGCAATTTCTAAGTCTTTGGAACTTCAGATATCCATGCCGAGAGCCATTATCCACAAATGGAGAAAACTTGGAACAGTGAGTAACCTCCCCAGGAGTGTTCAGCCTATCAAAATTACTCCAAGAGCTTGTCAACCATTGACAGAGCAGCATCTAGCCAGCCTCACTTGACTGAGTTAGGGTCGTGATTCAACAAAAAGAGAGAGACTGGGCAAAAATGGCCTCCATTGGAGAGTTCCAAGGCTAAAACCACTGCCAACCTAATCAGTGTTAATTTTGCTGATTAAAACTATGACTAAAAATGTGCATTGACAGCCTTTTTTCCAAGACAAAGACTGGACTAAAAAACAGACCTAAGGTAAGTTAAGTTTTTTTCAGACATGGATGACTTGCTGTAATTGATAGGACCATGAAATCTGCTCTCTTACAGAAAATCCTGAAGGAGGAAGTCCAGCCT
Source organism: Cheilinus undulatus (assembly GCF_018320785.1). NCBI lineage: Eukaryota > Metazoa > Chordata > Actinopteri > Labriformes > Labridae > Cheilinus > Cheilinus undulatus. The sequence goes on along the minus strand of NC_054881.1, from coordinate 12,186,268 downwards.
TCAGTTCATGACCTCAAGCTCAAGTGTGCTGTAAATGAATCTGGACTTTACTGGACTTGACAAAGGCCGTCTTTATAGCAGTGCTTTGTAAGTTCATATTCTGACACCATGAACTAGAACAAGACATTTCCCCATATATCAGGGATGTGGCTTGTTTCTCCTCATTTCTCACCACTTGCCTCCACTGCTATGCATTTGTAACTGCAGTGATGTTATTAAGAACTCTACTCCAAACTGGTGTGTACTTTAATAATAATGTCCAGTCAATGACACTGAGCAATCTCCAATCCAATTCAACCATATGGACACAAAGACTTCTCCTCTGAAGGTTGCAGTAGCAGTTATTCTGACATTTATTCTCAGATCTTCACAAGCATACAGAGAAAGACAGACTTCCTTTCAGTCTTGTTAGAAATGACTCCAAAGCTTTTAAATGAGTCAGACGTTATGGGGGCATGGGCTCAAAAACAAACAGACACAAACACACAAAAGCCCCCGTCAGATTCACTCGCCAGCTCCAATCATTCACCTCAAACAGACGGCTTGTTTGTGAACACACAGGAACAATATGTGATCTAAATACTGTGAGGTTGGGGGCTTGTGTTTAACATCTTCACTCAAAGGCTTTCTTGAGTCTTCCCTTTAGCTCTTACTGAACAACAGTAACATCTTTGTTCTTGAAACTTTGAAAATATCAGGCTAATAACAGCCTTTACAATTAACAGGCTCACTTCACACAATTAAAACCGAGCCAAGTGTGACAAAATATTTATGTGTTAAAGCAGAGAATCAATATGCCACAGTATTCCTTTTCACAATTCCCTTCTCACCTCTCCTGAGCAGATGGCTTGTAAAAGATGAAAAAAAAAAAGGTATGCCAACCAGTAATCATATGTGCAATAAATGGTGCTGGTTATGTTCCTGTGGAGTGACTACAGATGGCATGGTGATAGTGTTGCCTCAGAGAGCATGTGCACATTTTCGACACACCCTTCATACCACCCCAACGGGGACTTTAAGCACAGACCGTGTCACTGCGTATTGCCAAGGCAAATATCCAAAAGAGCGGTAAATCATGTTGGAAATGACTTTTAGAGACATCTCATTTTATTGGCCTGCACCAGACCAGATGCTTACCAGGAAGACGGGATAATTGTCTTTGGTTTATTAAAAAATGGAAAATTCAAGTGAGAAAACCATCATTTTTACCCGCAGTCATGTTCTTTATTTCAGCTACACATCACCAGTTACAATCATCTACAGTGCTTATAAAAAGTAATTTCCCAATTTCCTGACAATTTTTGCCCTTGTGTGGCTTTTTAACCCCTTTTCACTAATTTTCAAGGCCAATTTTGCAATATTTTGGCACTTTGACCATTTTCCCACCAATTATTGCCCCCTTTTGCCTCTCCACAACCCATTTTGTTACTTATCACCTATTTTCCACATTCTAACCCTGTTTCACCACTTTATCCAGCCATTTCTGCAACATTTTTTAGCACTTGTAACCCATTTTTGATCATTTCTGCCACTTTGCACCAATCTTGCCACTCTTTAACCCCTTTTCATTACATTGCAAGGCCATTTTTGCAATATTTTGGCACTTTTAACCCACTTTTGATACTTTATGCCTCTTTTTTTCCACTTTTACCCATTTTGCCACTCTTTTACCACTTTTCACTTCCTTACCAGGCCATTTTTGCAATATTTTTGGCACTTTTAAACCACTTTTTGATACTTTTTCCAATTTTTTTTTTGCTCTTTGAACCCATTTTTCCACTCTTTAGCCTTTTTTTCCCACTTTTCCCACCAATAACTGTCCCTTTTTTGCCTCTCCACAGCCTATTTTGTCATTTATCACCATTTTTTTTTTAGTTTCTTATCTCTTTTCACCACTTTATCCAGCCATTTTTGCAACATTTCTGCCAGTCTTAACCCATTTTTTAATTTTTGAAATATATTTACTAATAATTGCTGACAAGTGACAAGTCATTCTCAGTAAAAACTGTTTCGACATTGACCATTTTGGGGGTGGATTTCACAGCTGCAGGTACTTAAAACCAAAAGATACCCAGAAAAATACAACATGGATCTTTTCCTGCTCACATTTTCTGAATTTAATGATCTTCTGGGGCTGGGCAGGAAGCTTTGGGGGGCCTGATTTGGCCTTAGGTCTGCCAGTTGATGATCAGTGGCATAAAGGCTTGCAAGTAAAGGCTTGCACATTTGAAAACTGTCAGGTTGCACAGGTATTGGGTGTGAACAGCTCTTTATAAGTCCAGCCACAAATTATCTATTGGATTGAGGTCTGGGCTTTGACTCAGCCACTCCAGAACATTTACCTTGTCTTCAAACCTTTCCTGTGGATCTTTTGTTTAAAGCTTCGGGTCATTGTCTTGCTGGTAAATAAATCTTCTCCCATGCTGCAGTTCACTTGCAGACTGAATAAGTCAGTCCTCTAGGGTTTTCCCATATTTTGCAGAATTGCCGCATTGATTTTGCCCTCTACCTTTACTTGCCCCTCCAGGTCTGGCTCCCGAGAAGCATCCCCACAGCATGATGTCACGCCCACCATTCTTGTTTGGCATCCACCAAACACAGCGTCTTGTCTGATGGCAACAAAGCGCTATTTTGGTCTCATCAGACCAAATAGCTTTCTCCCACATGATCATGGAGTCCCCCTTTTTTGCTAACTCTAGCCAAGATTTAATAAGTTTTCTTCAACAGTGGCTTTCTCTTTGCCACTCTCCCATAAAGCTTTGATTGATGAAGACAACAGTTGTGTGCAGAGTGGCTCAAATCTCAGCTGCTGAAACTTGTAACCTTCTTCACAGTAGTCAAAGATGTATTTTCCCTTTTTAATTTGATATTAAAAACTCTATTTTGTATTTTCTCTTATTATTCTTGTCCTATATTAAAATTAGTTTGATGATCTGAAACATTTCAGTATGACAAATATGCAAAAAGACCTTAAGAAGTGGCAAAAACTTTTTCACACACATTTTTCTAGGGATCTTGTCGTTATTTCACCCTTGCCATTATAAAACTCGGAAACATTGACCTTACACCTCTTTGGCTAATTGGACAATTAGTCCATCTTTTATTTATGAAAGCAGCATTCAGAGCAGAATTTTCACAGTGAAAATAAAAGAAGCAAAGGTAGAGCGCTGAGGTCACACCTGCATTAGCTGATTGGCATCAACTCTTTCACACACTCATTATCCAGTTGCTTTGCGACCAGAGAACAAAAACTATCAAGTTATACAAATGCCAGTTAGATATTAACTCAAACTACTCAGACTAATTGAGTTTGACATTGCTATTTGAAAGACATATGCCTTGTTTTGATCAGATGAAGACTCCATAGACAAGTGTCAATTGGGAGTATAACTTCTCTCATCATTGACTCAGCTTTGCAGTGCAGATTCCCTCAGATCTACCTCAAAGAGCTGAGTTGTTTTTGCAAGATCTAAATGTAAACCCTTCTGCTTTGAATAGTCAATTCCTTGACATAAATGTCTCCAAGTTGCCCCTGCCTCTCAAAAATGCAGCTGTTGTGATTGGGTGCTTACACATTGCATCAGAGTCTTATTTTTCCTGCTCTGCACTGCTGAGTGGGTGATTGCTTGTTCTTGACAGCTGCCTTCTATGCAAAAAGCTGCATGATAGCAAGGTGAACAAGAGGGCATAAAGAATTGCTGCCTGTGACTTGATCGCCCGTTACATCATCACCATCTGCCGCTGTTTGCTATGCTATGGAAATCTATTGACTGTCCTCCCACAACTGCTGCTGCCGTCTGATACACCCGATTTACTATTAATGCTGTCTGCACAATGCTTCATATCTGAGGGTATGTGCAGAAGTCTTCACTCAGTATGCTGCAGTAGCAACAGGAAGTGCTGGATGTCAATGTTACTTAAGGGTAAGAACTTGATCCATGCATTTCCAGCCAACCCAATAATGCTGTGGTGTGTAATACCAAGGATGGCCCTTTTCCATTTCACATTTGATTCGCCTCAAAGACACAAGATTTGACTCTAATGACTTGTGATCAAATATAGAAACATACATCTTTAAATATTCATATAGAATTGGACTCTAACTGTGAACGTCTGAAATTCAAAACCCTGCCTCTGTCCTCTGACACAGCTGCCAGACACAAGCTCAAGACACAAAAATTTAACCCAAAGCGCAAACTGTGTGTATCACATGTTTCTTAACCTTTTGCATTTGAATTATGGAACTCAACAGCCCTTAGGCTGAACAGAAATGAGTGCCTTGAACTGTCTGTGGGTAAAAATAGTGACTTCACACTTCCCTGGTAATTCAGAGGCACACTCTGCTACCATGCCTCGGGGTTGGGTTCACCAAAGGACCCTTATACAACTTTGTCCCAAAGTCTTCCCATGTTTCATGCTGATTTTCAATCAAGGTGAACTATAAAGCTCAGCAGCATCATCCTTCAAACAGAAACCATATAAAGATGGACGGAGTCTACGTACCTGTTGGTTTCTGAGGCATAGTTGAGGTTAATCAATGGTAGTTGCCATATTGGAAATGCTAACTCATGCAGTCATGGGTGCAGCACTGGGGGGAAAAGGATACTGATTAGCCGGGCCCGCAGTAGGGAGGGGCCCTTAAGAAGCCTGCGATGAAAACATGACTTCACATGTTTTGTTGCTCTGACTGGCCAGTGAAGATGTGACAGACAGAAAGTTCATCCAATCACCCTCAGTTTTTTTTAAGGCTCTGCCCTTCCTAAACACAGTCTATGGGAGGTTTTCCAATTGGATGTGTGAAACAAATCCATCTGGCGTGTCAGATTAGGGGCCCCTGAGTCCTCCCCTTAGAAAATGTCAAAATGGTGTAGTCCAGTGCTGTGAAATATTGAAAGTAAACCTAATTTAACCACAGTAAAATTTGGATCATAAATGGAAATTATGGTTCAAAATTACATTAAAAATGCATGGATATTTAAAAAAAAGGCAACATTTTTTGCTTGGCTAGCCAATTATGGGGTAATATTCCGTGTAATATTCTTCCTGGGGGCCCAAAATCCCTAGCTGCACCCCTGCACACAATGGCTGTGACTGAAACAGCACTCTGCATACAGTCATGTTGTATGAAGTGTCTTTGCAGTGCCTTTAAAAAGTATTCAACCTAATGTATGTTTTACCCTGTTACTGATGCTGCTGAGAAGCATCCCCACAATATGATGCTACCACCACTCTGTGTCACAGTGGGGATAGTGTGTTTGTGGTGATGTGCAGTGTTTGGTGTCACCAAACATAACATGTCTGGTGCCCAAAAAGCATCATTTTGGTCTCATCAGATTCTCCCACATGCCTTTTGGCAAACTCTAGATTTACCAGTGGCTTTCTCTTTGCCACTCTCCTATGAGCTTTGACTGGTGAAGAGCCAGGGCAACAGTTGTATGCAGAGTCTCTCCCATCTCAGCTGCTGAAGCTTCTAACTCTTTCAGAGTAGTCATAGGTGTCTTGGTGGCCTCTCACTAGCCTACTTCTTGCATGGTCACTCAGTTTGTGAGGACAGCTTGATCTGGTCATATTTACACATGTGCCATATTCCTTCAATTTCTTGATGATGTATAAACTGAACTCTGGGGGGTGTTCAGTGCCTTTCAAATTTTTGGAATCCATCTCCTGTTGCTTTTCAGTAACCTTTTCTTTGGGTTGTTTGGAGAGTTCTTTTGTCCACATGGTGTAATGGTAGCCAGAGATACAGATTAACCAGTAACTGGACCTTCCAGACCTAGGTGTCTTCACACTAAAATAACTCTAGTCACATTCACTGCACTCAGCTGATCCCTGTTTCCCCAACTGTGAGACTATTAGCACCAGTTGGCTGGACCTCTGTTGAATATTTGCTTAACTTTTGATTAAGCTATGCAAAGAGGGGGAGCTGGAGTTGGCCTTTAAAACCCTGGCAAAACAGCTGCAACACTCCCACCTTTCATTCAGCTTACCTACACCACAAATGATGCATACATCTAAAAATATCACCACCATACAGTTTATTTTAATAAAAAGTGAGCTGTTCATGCCAAATTTTGCTGTAAGCACTTTGACTTTAGTACTTCAATATGGTTCTTAATTAGACTTAAAGTTCTTTTGCAGATATCCTCAAGTGAATATTCAAAAAACTTAATCCCTTTGCACCTCCTTATTGGCTTCAGTTTTCTCACCACATGTTGCTGCATACCTCTAATGTCTTACTGATCCTCTAATTCTCCCAGACTAGTCATCAAACTCCTAATGTTAGCTCAACCTTTGATTCAGGATTAAAGCTGATCTTGTTTTTGAGTCCAATCCTGTTAACATGACTCTAGTAGTGCTTCACAAACTGTTTGATCAGTCCTAGTTTTTGGAAGAGACAAGATGTCCTCATGTTCTGTCAGTTGCCTGCTGAGAGAGGGTTATAGTAGCTCAGTCTGGGAGGACTTTGGTTGGGAATGGAGGGTCGTTGGCTAAAGTCATGGTTGAACCATGTCTGGAGTTTGGTCTAGTAGCTGGAAAGGTACCAGTTCACTTCCTGGGAACTGCCAAAGTGCTCTTGGAAGGATACTAACCCTGTGCATGTGTAATTTTGGTAGTGTGAACACGTTTACTTCCAATTTTGATGGATTCATTAATCCCTGAGGAGCCTGTTTTATGAAACAGATGCAGTGTTTAGGCTGTCTGTCAACTTTTGATGCTACTAAAGGTCCAAGCCTGATTAATTATCAAAGATGCTACACAGAAATCCAAACACACGGGCAGCGGTTTCCCTAAGGCAACCAAAAGGTAAGCTCAAAAATCTTACAGTTTGCAGGACTACACAAGAGAATAACTAAAAAGGTATTTAAAGAAAATCAACAGTGGTCAATCCAATATTAAACCTTTTTTAATCCATTTTTTAAAATCATTTTTGATCATTTCTCCTGCTACTAGCTAATGTTACCTCCATATTTTTCCCAGAATACTTTGCCACTGACCTGGGCATTCAGTTCCATGCAGTTCTGTCTTTGTGAAACTATGCATGTCTGATTGGGCAAATCATGGTGGAGACGGTCTTAACACCTAAGAATGGAGAGAAAGAGACTCTGTGTCACGGCAGACAGGAAGTGCTTTGAATAATGGCACACATAGAGTGTAAAGAGTGCAAGACCTTTTTTGTAAATATGTGAATAATTTTCAGATTTTTTGTCACAGATTTTTTTTATTACTTTTTGGTCCTCATAAGATGGAAGAACATGTTTGTGCAAAAAATGTCTTTGCATCACACAAGGCAATCGTTTAGGGTATACAGCATGTATTTGGAGGCCATGGAGTGGTTTTGCACAAGTCTCTGTGGCGCAATCGGCCAGCGCGCTCGGCTGTTAACCGAGAGGTTGGTGGTTCGAGCCCACCCAGGGACGAGACCTGCATCTATGACCATCCAGCAAATATGATGTATGTATGGGATTTACTATGCATTGGCCCATAGAGCAGGGATGGCAGCTCATTGGTTGTTGTTTTTAATATGATAGTTTATACTCCCAATGTCTCCTAAAGGTCCATTTAACCCCCTTCCCTCCTCAAAATCTGCTCCACCTACAAAAGTGAAACTAAAGTGTCTGAAGAAAACGAAACTTAAGCTCAAAAATGATCAATTGGATTCGTAAATAAACGTCAGATTAGAACAAAAGAAACCACCTGTCAAGATGTGCCAAATTTGTAAAGACTGAAGTCCATGCAGCAGAAAGTCTGAGAGAGAGGCAGTGGGTGACTGAGCTTTGTAAAGTATCATACTATAGGCTAATTAGACTGTGAGACCACTTTATAGAGAAAGCTAATTAAGTTTGAGGTTAAATCCGAAGCTCTGCTGTGATCTGTAGAATGTAAGACAGTTAAACCCTCTCACTTTACTATGAAACTACTGCATTATAAGTAAAAGTCCTAAATTCAAACTTTATCCCAGTTACATACAGGTAGACCTGAGCCAGAGTATTCATATTTTCAGTTGTAGAATAAAATGTTACCTTTGATTAATTATATTAGAGTTACATCAATATATTAACCTATTTAGCATATCGTCATTTCTGATATCTTAGATTTTGTTCATAGTTTCTGCACTTCGACTTGATATGATGTATACACACCTCTGGCCATAAAATCTGTGAAAACACACCATTAGATGTATTTATGACACTTACTTGTAGCACTGATGATAAATGGTTTTCAGATTTAAAAAGGTGAAAATGGTAAGTTTATAGGTTCAAAATCTGAGATAAAAGTTCAAGCTTATTAGCTCAAAAGGCATTTAAAGTTAAAATCATAATTTTAAAAAGCCAATATATAAGATAGACAGTTTAAATCATAAGTTTTAAGGACCAAAACATGAGATAAAAATTTGAAATAATGAATTTTTAAAGGTCAAAATATGAGATAATTCTAAAAATCATTGGTTAAAAATGTCAAAGCCTGAGGAAAATAAATGAATTTTGAGTTTCACAGGTCAAAATATTTCTTAAGATTTAAAATTGAGGATACAAAATATGAGATACAAGTCAAAGGAGCTTAAATGGTCAAAACGTGAGAAAAAAAATAAAATGGTGGGTTAAAAGGTCAAAATATAACTCAAAATTTTTAAATTGAGGTTTAAAAAAGGTAAAAAAAAAGAAAAAGAAAAGGTAAAAAGACAAAAATGTGAATGGAAAAGGTCAAAATATGAAATAGAAAGTCAAAACCATAACTGTGAGACACAAAATCAAGAATATGAAAACAGAAATTTATTTTCCCACATTCCTGACTTTTTATCTAATGGTTTTCACTTTTTCCTATTTTTTGAAGAAACAAGGATATTTCAAATCATCAGGGTTAGGTTTACATTATTAAACTGTAGGAAATCTGCAGATCAGTGGGCCAGTTATGATAAAAATATGATATGATCTGGCGGGCCAGGTACAACTTTACCATGGGCCAGATTTGGCCCCCGGGCCTTGAGTTTGACACCCCTGCTCTATGTGGATGAACAGTGCTGCTTCAAACATCTATTTGTAGACAAAAAAAGCCTGCTGCCAATGTCAGTGGTTATGGAGGAGACCTGGTCTGGGCCTCAGTAGATAGGAAAACTTTGAAAATTAAATGAACATCTTCACATGCCAAGGGCATTGTAGCTGCAGGACAAAGAACTGTTAACATGGTACGCTTTTATCAGCCCTTTCACTGGGAGTTTTATGTTTTTAAGTAAATTAAGATGTATAATAGAATGTAGCATGTCTGAATGGGACTATTTTTGAAAAAATAGAGGGGGGAAATCTCAGTTTTCCAGAATATTTTCCTTTGTGTACCCTAGGCATAAATATCCCATATTAAGAAAAGTACCAAAATTTAGATCGACCTCACTGCAGAAGTGCAGATTTTCCTGGTGTGGATCGTCTCTTTAGGCATTTAAGAACAAAAATATCAATGAAGAAAAACGCTGCTTATGCAGCATCACTTTTAAAAGTTATCTATGTTTTATTAATTCATTTATCATACTTACCACCTTTTTAACTTTATGTAACTGCTGGATACAGCAGCCTGTAGTTCAGGCTGAAGTAGCCTGGAGCTGTGACGCCCTGCTGCTGCAGATTCAAAACACCGAACATTGATGTTGACAGGTGATGGCATCCCTAACTCTGGACTCACAAAAGTCAACTTAAGGAGATAGTGAGCATGCATATTTTCAAACTTTTCACCGTTTTTAATATGGAGCACACAACACATGAGTTATAAGGTATAAGAACTAAGCCAAAGTGTTGGCTCATCACTTCAGAATAGCTGGGGAGTTCATGGACATTTAGAGCTGTCAGAGCTGCACACTCATTAAGGTCACAAGAGGGCTGCTGTCATCTCATGTGACCTTTAAGGACACATGGCAGGCATGGAAGCAGTCATAGTCACATTAAGTTATGGGTGAATTGGTGTGAAAGTACCAAAAAAATTCAAGTCAGTCGCTTTAAGTGCTGCAGGCCTTTAGGAGATTAATGCTCATGTTTGACAGAAGATCCCATCCTTGCTATGCTTTTATACTATCCGCCTCATCATCACCTGTCATCTGTCTTCCTTTCTTGCAGTCTCACACTAGATGAAAGAGTCGTCTGTATGCTCCAGCCTGAACAAGATATTCAAATGCCATTCAGCATCAGGGACAGCGCCCAGTCCCACCCTCCCATCTGGTGTGAGCGCAAGGCGATCAATACTGGATCAATGCTCTGTGGATAATTTGACAAGTGCTTTCGACTCTATGCGCCCCAACCTGTGCTTTGTATCTTGATTACTGATCGAGTGGAGGCCCTGAGGACCTGACCCGCAGTGGAATGATTGGATGGCGACGTGGACTAAGGACTCAAGCACTTGTAAGCCTAGCAATTGCCCTATTAACTCCTCATCTCTCACTCCCTGTGATTTCAGCATCTCCACTTGTCAAGTTCTTCCTGACAATAAATTACCGCTGCATAATAAATGAAGATCTTTCAGTAATTGGGCACCAACAGGGCAATTTGGAGGCATGGGGATGAAAGTGTTGTGATTCTGTACTTTCTGACCTCAAAATAGAGTATGTACTTGATAGATAAATGCGTTCCAAACAGAATATATACACTCACCGACCAATTATTAGGTACAGTTTAGTAGAACTGGGTTTGACTGTATTTTGCTTTAATTCTTAATGGCACAGATTCAACATGGTTCTGCAAGCATTCTTTATAAATAGTTAAGTCATAAACGCTGACCTTAATTGAGTCAAGTGAGGTCTCCAGGTCTTTAGATGTTCCTGGTTCCTTTGTGACCTCCTTGATGAGTCATCCATGCACACATGGAGTATTTGTGAAAGGCTGACAGTTCCTTGGAAGGTTCACCACTCTTTTAGGTTTTCTCCATTTGTGGGCAATAGCTCTCACTGTGGTTAACTGGAGTCCCAAAGCCTAAATGATGTGTTGCTTTGTTTAAGATCTTTTAGTCTACCAAACGAACCATAACTAGTATCCAGAGTGAACCCTTAGGCAGGATCCTTAACCCATGTTGTCATATATGACAAGAAGAGACACAGGTTATTGGGCTCATGGTACACAGCATGTGATGAGAGGCCATGGACATTCTGCATGTGTCTCTGTGGCGCAATCGGCCAGCGCGCTCGGCTGTTAACCGAGAGGTTGGTGGTTCGAGCCCACCCAGGGACGAGATCTGCATATTACTACAATCTTGAGGACCATCCAGATGCAGGGAGCAGCTTTTCTATAACTCATCCACTTCTGTGTGTTGGGATTGAGCTTGGTGTTCCACCTTGCTGAGATTTTAAAGATCTCTTTGGAGATTTGACACTGACCTGTTTCTAGAATTTTCCCTGCAGCTTTGCTTTCATTGTTGTGGATTTAACTGAACAGGGAAAGCAACAAGATGTTAACAAGCTGATTGGATTCTATGAGAGAGTAAAACGAAAATTCAAAAGAAGCAGTCTGGTGTTGGCGCTGTGGCTTAGTTGGTGAAAGCGCCTGTCTAGTAAACAGGAGATCCTGGGTTCGAATCCCAGCAGTGCCTACCTTACCTTTTGGTATGTGGCTGGCAATGTCCTGCATGCTGAAAGTAGTAAGGCTTCAAGCAACACAGAGGATTCCTACCAATCTTAGCTACTCTTCAAAGACCGGATGCCTAGATATGTGAAAGCATTGGCCCAAAAAGTTCCATCCCATGGGCACTGTGGCTTAGTTGGTGAAAGCACCTGTCTTGTAAACAGGAGATCCTGGGTTCAAATCCCAGCAGTGCCTTCAAACCATCACAAGTCCACTGTTTCTTGAAATCCCTTGATCCCTGGGAGAAATTCATTGAAAAAGATGCATTTTTCATGCATTGTGCCAGGAGATCAGGTTAAGGTACACACCATGTGGTGAGAGGCTATAGCTACACTGCATATGTTTCTGTGGTGCAATTGGCTAGCGTGCTCAGCTGTTAACCGAGAGGTTGGTGGTTCGAGCCCACTCAGGGATGAAATCTGCATATTACTGTGAACTTCAGGACCAACCAGTTGCAAGGAGCAGCTTTTCTTCAACTCATCCACTTCTGTTTGTTGTGCTTGGTCTTGGTGCTCCACCTCGCCAAACGTGAGTCTTTGGCAGCTGTTTCGGGTTTGCTATTTGCTCTTGGGCTGTCGTCCTTGTGTTGTGCCTCCAAAATCTGATCAGATACTTGCATTTTGATGCTCATTTGGGGATTTGACACTGACCTGTTTCTAGAATTTTCCCTGCAGCTTTGCTTTCATTGTTGTGGACTTAACTGAAGAGGGAAAGCAACAAGATGTTAACAAGCTGATTGGATTCTATGAGAGAAAAACGAAAACACAAAGAAAAACTGTCTTGCAATGGCGCTGTGGCTTAGTTGGTGAAAGCGCCTGTCTAAACAGGATCCTGGGTTCCAAATCCCAGCGTTGCCTACTTTACCTTTTGGCATGTGGCTGGCAATGTCCTGCATACTGAAAGTAGTATGGCTTCAAGTGATGCTTCAAGCAACACACAACAGAGAGACACAGAGGATGGCTACCAATCTCAGCTACTCTTGAAAGACCTGATGCCTAGATATGTGAACATTTAAAGGAGACCAATACCCCAAAAATAAGTAAATGTTAAAGTTAAGTAGCCCAGGTGTGCCACTGAGTCCAAAATTTGGGCTGATCTAGACCTCAATGTGACCTTTCTAATGGTCTAAATCTAAAATTCAGTCCCTAGGTCATCCAAAGACATGGTTTAGTCCATAAAAGTGAAGGGTTCAACAGCAAGATGACAAGCCATGTTGCTCTTTTTCTTCTCCTTCCCTTTTTGCATCTCAAGTTTTTTGGAGGCCCTGGCATTGCTAAATACAATCCAAATTTACAGGTCAAACAGTGATGCGCCGGCCAAGTATGTTTACTTTACTCAGAGAGCCACATTCCATTGGATGGACCATGTTTAGCTTCCCTCTATGGGCCCCTCAATAGGTCTTGGCCTGGTAAAGCGTTCCCGTTCTCCCCCCTCATGAGTGGCATTCTCACTCACCAATAGCTCTCAGTCTTTTCACATAATATGTCTAGAGTACTGGTTTTGCTGTTCAGATACTAAATACATAAATGTGTAGCTTCACTATATGTAGAAAGTTTCCAGGTTAATATAATAGACTCACTGGTTTGCAATCCATTAAAACCTTTAGATCAGACTCAGAGAATAAAACAAGGAGTCTATGTAGCCAAAATGTATTGGCTGAGGCACTTTCCAATAAATTATATTAAGCTTTCCAGTGATTCCAGAGTGCATAAAGCATCAAAGGTTCAATATTTTTTTCATTATGTGATATAAAGATCAAAGATTAACTCATAAGATGCTTGTTCCTATTCCAATCCCTATTCCAATAATGATAATCACCTCATCATAGAACTATGACCTTTACATATTCCCATAACAAGTAAACGTGCTCATGTTGCAATGTACCTAAAGTCCCTGAAGAGCAGCTAGGAATTGCTATACTTATTTTTCAGTATGACCTATACCTACCAGAGCGGACAGAGCTGCCCTGCATGCCAGGAATATCACCCTGCCTCTGGCAAAATGACCTGCCCACGGGCCATCTTTTCCATTATCTGTTTACTCATTCTTTGCGTGTCCTTACATCAGGGACTCCTGGCTGTTCCAAGGGCAAGGTTAAAACTTGGGAGGTGAAGCTTTTGCTGTTATTTCTGCAAAACAGCCTGAGAATATGAGAGAAGCGAAATAATCAAACACTTAGGAGGTATAGCATGTGACATTCTGAATATCAATAGAGCAAAAATCAAATACACTCAATGTAATGTCAAACTCCCTCTGGGTTTGTTGTTCTCAGCTCTTTGTTTACATGACTGTTAAAAAGCCTGTGCTTCATTCAGATCACCTGAAGTCCAAACTTTCACATCCTGTCACTCTACATGTTTCTGTTGTCTGATGTGTTCAATATTAGCCCAGTCTGAGGTGGGTCTGAAGATGATTTATTCCTTGCAGAATTCTTGCCTGTTTGGCAATATATGCACTTATTCCAAGCCATTTTAAAATCCAGTTAGATTTGAAAAGAACACATCTTTCAATCATTAGGGCAAAAATAAGAGTTTCACCTAAAAAGATCATTTAGAGCAGTGGTTCACAACCATGTTTCCTGGAAGCCCCCCTACTTGTATCTTAAAAAGTTTGGTCCCCTGAAAGACACAAAAAGTGAGACATTGTTGTCAAGAATCAACATGATTTCAACATTTCACTGATAAAACCCCAAGAAAATACAGTGCTTAACAAATTTATTAGACCACCACCAAAAGTAAGGTTTATGCCACAGCTGCCCTAAATTAACAGCATTGGTAATTACCAAAATCATTTTTTTATGTTTCTGCAATGGTTAATACACCAATATGTAGAAGCTCTTTAACCGAAAAGATATTTTTAATGCTAAAATATAATTATTATTGTTAACCATGAATTTTCAAATTTACTGGTTTAAAAAAAACCCTGAAAAAAATAGTAAAGCACATTATTATTTCTTGATTAATATGTCAAATTATAGTTATGTACTTGCATTTCTGAACAGAAAAATTAGTTTTAGTGTTTGAATGTTATGCTTGATTCATTTCTGACTTCTCAGAGAAGCCCAGTGAGCCGGCTCAAATTTGGCTATAAAAAGGTGAATTCAGTTTGAAATTCCTCATTCCTGTTCAAAATGATTAAACATGGAGAGCTCACTGAAATTGAAAGAGTCCGCATTAAAGCACTTAATGATGCTGGATGGTCTCTGAGACAATTATGACAGGTGGTCTAATAAATTTTTAAGCACTGTAGATCCACTCTTGTTTTCAGTTTTTAATGTTGACAATTGTATTAAGCAGTATTTTCCAAATGGGGATAACTGTCACAAAAGCAAAGAGAAATTTAGGAAAATTTGAAATGATGTATTTCATCCATTATCATGAGAAAAAATCAGTTGAATTTAGAATAATACCATAGTTATTGGGTGAGATTTGTGCTTGAATGTTATTATTATAAACAAAAACTTCTTCAAATAAACTTTTTTACATGTTGGTCTTGAGCTTGTATGGCACTTTGGGAGTTTTGCAGGAGAGAATTGGCCATCAGTATTAGGTAGTTCCATTTGCATTGACCTTACCAATTTACACGCCAAGTCTTGCCCAAGGACACATCAACATGTGCTTGCAGGAGCCGTGGATCAAACCAACAATCTTCCAATTAACTGTCTACCTACTAAGCTACAGTCGCCTGTCTGCAACACCATATGTTTAACCAACTCCTGGGATGGTGGGTATCCTGGGCCTTTGTTATTTCAGGTGTCATGGGCTGAAAAGTTTGGGAACCCCTGGTATAAGGTTTAAATAAGAGTGTTAATGCAATTTTAACTGTAACGGATGTAAATCCAGATTTGATAACCCCAGAGTAGACCAAGCCTTGCCTTTGACATTTTCTTCCCCACTCTTAGACTTTTTCACCTGTCAATTGCATTGGATATGTCTGACATCCATCTCGACTGATATGCTAACCCTAACCCATTTATCATTGTTACTCGTATTCCAACTTGTTTCTCTGACTTCCAACCGGAAGTGGCCAATGGATCTTCTCTCCAAGTCCTATTTACAACTCACTGACCTGTTTTCAGAACCTTTAGCTGTTTCTCAGTGCATTTTTAGAAATTGTAAACACAGCACTACCCTGCAGTTGCATGTAGTGTGCAGCAACAGTCTTTTAATACATGAAGTACTGCGTAATGCGTTGTTTTAAAGGCTCATCGGCTAGCAACTGGGCAATGTTGCTAAAAAAAAAAACAATGGCTAATGCAAGCGCAGCAACTATCATTTTCCCAACTCATCATGGTAGTGACAAATGGAACGCAAACGACAGGGAAATCCCAGTTCCGACATCCGTCTTCCGAGGTACAGCTTTAACAGCTTCAACTCTTCTGGGAAAGATTTCCACAAGGTTTAGGAGTGTGTTTATAGGAATTTTTGACCATTCTTCCAGAAGCGCATTTTTGAGGTCACACACTGATGTTGGATGAGAAGTGCCTGGCTCTCAGTCTCTGCTCTAATTCATCCCAAAGGTGTCCTATCGTGTTGAGGTCAGGACTCTGTGCAGGCCAGTCAAGTTCATCCACACCAAACTCTCTCATCCATGTCTTTATGGACCTTGCTTTGTGCACTGGTGCACAGTCATGTTGGAACAGGAAGGGGCCATCCCCAAACTGTTCCCACAAAGTTGGGAGCATGGAATTGTCTAGAATCTCTTGGTATGCTGAAGCATTCAGAGTTCCTTTCACTGGAACTAAGGGGCCAAGCCCAGCTCCTGATAAACAACCCCACACCATAAACCCCCCTCCACCAAACTTTACACTTGGCACAGTGCAGTCAGACAAGTACAGTTGTCCTGGCATCCGTCAAACCCAGACTTGTCCATCAGATTGCCAGATGGAGACGCGTGATTTATCACTCCAGAGAACGCGTCTCCACTGCTCTAGAGTCCAGTGGCGGCGTGCTTTACACCACTGCATCCAACGCTTTGCATTGCACTTGGTAATGTATGGCTTGGATGCAGCTGCTCGGCTATGGAAACCCATTTCATGAAGCTCTCTATGCACTGTTGTTGAGCTAATCTGAAGGCCACATGAAGTTTGGAGGTCTGTAGCGATTGACTCTGCAGAAAGTTGGTGACCTCTGCGCACTATGCGCCTCAGCACCGTCGTTTTACGTGGCCTACCACTTCATGGCTGAGTTGCTGTAGTTCCCAATCGCTTCCACTTTGTTATAACACCACTGACAGTTGACTGTGAAATATTTAGGAGTGAGGAAATTTCATGACTGGACTTGTTGCACAGGAGGCATCCTATCACAGTACCACGCTGGAATTCATTGATCTCCTGAGAGCGACCCATTCTTTCACAAATGTTTGTAGAAACAGTCTGCATGCCTTGGTGCTTGATTTTATACACCTGTGGCCATGGAAGTGATTGGAACACCTGATTTCAATTATTTGGATGGGTGAGTAAATACTTTTGGCAATATAGTGTAGTTGCTGCCATCACTGCTAACTAAAAGTGGAGCAAGTTGGTGAAACAAAATCAAGAAGACACTGTGTTCTTTTTGATCAGCAGTGGTTTTGGCTTTGGAGCTCTCCATTGCCGCTAGTTTTCCCAGTCACTTTCTAATTGTTGAATCAAGAACACTGACCTTAATTGAGACAAGTAAGGTCTGCAGGTCTTTAGATGTGGTTCTTGTTTCTTTTGTGACTTCCTGGATGAGTCATTGATGCGCTCTTGGATTCATTTTGGTAGGCCAGCCACTCCTGGGAAGAATTGCCACTGTTGCAAGTTCTCTCCATTTTTGGATAATGGCTCTCACTGTGACCCAATGCCTTAAAAAATGCCTTGTAACCCTTTCCAGACTGACAGATGTTGATGACTTTTTTCACCTGGTCTTGAATTTCTTTAACAAGATAATTTGCAGACAGGTCTGGCAGTAATCAGGGCCTCGTGTGGATAATGAAATTAAACTCAGCTTTCCAAAAAATGCTGTTAATCGCATTAATACTTGATGTTACCAGGATGTATCATCTTTCATAACCCTCTGCAGAAACATAACTTCATACCAACCTGTAAGGTTTGGGGGTTTGAAAGAAAAATGTGGGGACTTGAGCCGTGTAAGCCACCCCCTTTGCTCTGCCTGTGTTAAATCATTTGAATAACTTCATGCTTGTTGCTGTTCCAGCTATGAGGCAAGATCAGATTACATTTTTTTTATGCAGCCAGTTATTGCTTTCATGCTGTGGCTCTCTCTCCAATAATCATCAGAGAGTATCTGCAAATTAGACTTCATCTACTGATCCCAAAGCTGCTGAAACTTGAGTAAATGGCTTGCCTTGTCACACATCATTATGAAGATGATATCTCTGAAACTTTACCTCTTTATTCACCTTGCTTTAAATCTTCTGCTCACTAATGTCTTATCATATTTGGTCTACCATATTTCACACTCCCGGTCCTGTTACCTCTACAGGAAGTTTAATCTTGATGCTCTTCAGGTTTTCTACTATTATTAAAGACATTTTCTCTTATCAGACTCATTTTTGCGTCTTTCTGCCCATTTTCGTATTCAATCTTAGTGTTTTTCTTCTTACGACTTGAGGTCCATTTTCTCTCCATAATTTAATCTCTCACTGTAATTCTGCCTCTGTATGCCCTATCTGATGTGCTTGCTCTCTTCATTTAAAGCCTTTTCTTCCTCATCCTCTCTCTCCCGTACCTTCACACAGTCGATCACAACCCCAAACCCCCTCCTCGGTGTAATCAGGCTGTTGAGTTTGCAGTGTGACTGTGTCTCAGTGTAATCATGTCTGATTAAATAATCAAACAGCTCTCTGTTTAATGCCTCCCATTTGTATTCATATTCAGAGTGTAGTCATATGTTCTATCAGACAAGGGGAGGGTATATAACAAGGGGTCCATGTCAGGGGTGTGGAGGTGGGCGGGGCACTTATCAAAATCAGCTACTGATGAAAGCATGGCTTTTTAATCTCTGTAAGAGGCAGTCTGACACCGTTTGATCATCAGCTGATAACATTCATAAATAACACCCACATCAGGAGTGCTATTCAACACTTTGACCTCACCACTGATGATTCTAAATGCAGTTAGAGACATACGGAGACATAGGAGAGAAAATACAATGCTGTTGAGCTCTAACAGGTGTGAAAACCTAGTCTGAAAACTGGTTTGGGATGGCACAGCTGAGGAGAAATCAGGAAAAATGACTGAGAACATCTGCATTTGGTAAATTTAATCTAAATGCCACCTCAGGAGTCATTCTCAACTTAGAGTGCTTTCAAGTGTGGAGGACAACCAAAGGGCACATTATGGGAGGTGAGGGTGACGAAGGCAGTGCCAAGATCTGGTATTATGGTTGAAACAAGGCCACCCATAAGGGGGGGGGTAAGGGGGAGGGCTTTCTGGAGCTCAGCCAAACTGGGGGCCAATGGAGGTCAGCGAAATCACAGTCTATAAGTTAATCTGTGATAAGTAGGGTTTTTTATTAACCTGAATAATAATAACTCTTATCAAAGCAACAAAAACTGAATTTTATTTATTTATACTTTAGTACAATATATCCTCTTCAAAATGTAAACCCCTTCTATCAAAACAGAATCATCTCTTTATTAGTAATGTTAATGATGTGGATGGATGTACTGTACTATTAGGCAAGTAATGTCAGACTTTATAGCCAGGCCATGATGTGCACAAATGTCGGGATGCCAGAAAGAAACACAGAGACTCTAACACAGTTTTAGGAAATATAGTGAATAACTGAATGATTGTAAGAAGAGACAAAAATATCAAAAATTGGCATTAATGTGCAAAGTAGGCTTAAGTAATAAAAATTGAAAAAGTGGCGAAAAATTGTGAGACGCAGCAAAGAAATTGGTTAAATGCAGCAAAAACTGGCAAAAGTGAACATAAACTGGCAAAAAGCAGCTAACATAGGCAAAAAGTTGTTTTAAAAAAGTGACTGAAATGGTGAAGAAGGGCAAATGTAGGATAAAAGTGGCATAAAAAGTTTATTAAAAAGTGGGAGAAAATTGCCAAAATTTGTCAAAAATGGTCAAAAAGCAGCAAAAAAAGTGGCAAGAAATACACAAAAATGGAAAAGACAGACAAAAATGGAACAAGGATGTTAAAGTATGCAAAAAGTTGCAAAAAAGTAGCAGAAATAGGAAAAAGGTGGGGTAAAAAAAACAAGGTAAAAAAAACCCTACAAATACAGACAAGAAGTGGTTAAAAAGTAGCAAGAATTGATCAAAAAAGGTCAAAAATGGTCAAAAAAAGTAAGAAAAAAGTAGGGGAAAAAATGTCAAAAAACAGCAAAACAAGCAAAAAATGGGAAAAGGAGGCTAAAGTAGGCAAAAAGTTGCAAAAAGATGTCACAGACATGTGCCAATTGGCAAAAGAATAAAAGGGCAAAAAACAAATGGGCAAAAAAATACAATCATAGCCAAAAATAGGGAATGGGTAAAAAGGAAAAATTGGATAAAGGGGGCAAAAAAATGGGCAAAAACAGCAAAAATTGGTTAAAAATGGCAAATAGATTTGGCAACAATGGGTAGAAAAAGAGGTGACAGTGGTTAAAAAGTAACATAAATAAATAATTCCAACATCAGAACCCAATAAAAGCCTGACATGCTTTTCAGCTCTCACATGAAGAAACAGACTACAGATTATTTCTCTGTAATTATCAGCATCAATGTTTCAATAAATCTTAATTTGCAATTATTTTTTAACTTCTGGCCATTTTTATCTCCGTAAATGCCTGTTTCTTTGCTTTCTTTATTGTTTCACATTTAAAAAAAAACAGTCAACACTTTTAGGTCTTCTGCTTGAAAATTAGACATTTTAACTATCTGACATTGATGGAAACTGGAAAACTGATCTGTGGTCAGACGTAATTAAAATTTCTAATTTCATCTGGAAACCATGGACGCCCTGTCCTGCAAACTAAAGAAGAGCGGGACCATCCGGCTCATTATCAGCGCACAGTTTAAAAGCCTGCATCTCTGATGATATGGGGTTGCATTAGACAGATCAGATCAGACAAGACTGGGACAACATTCCCCTCTGAAAGCTCCAGGAGCTGGTCTCCTTACTTTGACTTACAGACTGTTGCTGAAAAAAGAGAGGAAGTTTATGATGAACTTTGACTATTCAGTGACACCTTAAGTTTCCTTTAGCTCCTTTGAGCAAGCACAAGCTCTGTAGTTGCAAAGAGAACAGCACTTAAAAGAAAAACTTTCACTCTACAGTGAAAAAAGTAAGTGGCATATAGAGGAAGAAGCTGATAACTGTTGCTGAAAAGAGATAAGGTCCCGTCTCAGTCTCATTTAGTCTTGCATGCTGTCCTTTTATATATGCAGCTACCTTTAACCACAGGAGATTAGGACTTCTAAGAGAAATGCCTGAGGTTGCATCACTTTTTCATCTTTTTCTCTACAGGGCCACATGTGCTGCTTGAAGTTTCTTTGATGTGCTCTAATCAGGGTACTAGAAGGTGAAACTTAAGGTCACACAAAGGAATTTGTGATTTAAACTCCATCAGGTTAAAAAGCAGCTTTCAAATGCTCTCTGTTCTGATACCCCGCCATGCTCGGGTTTATTGTGCTGCTCTAGAATTATCCATCTTTAACTGAAGTAAAGAAGTACTGTCTATTTTCAGACAGGTCAGTCATCTCTTAAAGATTTTTCTCCAGTGCTCAGCCATGCCAAGAATGCTAAAACGACTGACAGACCTGAGTGATGAAAACAGCTTAACAAGCACATGTCTAATTCACAGAGCAAAACACAGCTGTCACTTTCATTGTTATTTCGCCTTCTGATATTTTGAGGAATCCAAACAACTCGAGAGGCAAATCTATAAATAATGTGGAAAAAATGCAAGGCTCTTTATTGATCCTAGCTAAATTTGTTTGATGAAGCTTTCAGTTTATGCCAGCAGTATTTGTTTGCCTGTTTCTGCCAGCATCAAAACAACAACCCTTATCATCATGTCACACACGCTCTGTCATTACTCATTCACATAACTGACAGCTTGCCATTTTGTTTCCATAACAATGGGAAGGGCAAAAACGAACATCTTTATGGTGGCAGGGATGCTGCGCTGTGCCCCGTATGTGGCCTTTTAGTCAGCAGTTATGGTGACACACAGATTTTTGTTCCCAAACCCCATAAAGTGATTGCAAGTAGACAAGGCCGCCCATAAGGGGGGACAAATGGGGGCCCATGAGGAGGTCAGCAAAATCATGGTCCATCGTAAAGTTGTGTTTATTATATTGTATATTTAACTGGAATAGTTATACTTCTCAAAGCAACAAAAGATGAATTTTATTCATTTTTGGAGTTGTATAATCAAAATGAAAACCCCTTTACAGAACCAGCTTTTTTGGTGTTGTTAACTATGTGGATGGGCAACTATCAGGATAGTAATGTCAGACTAAACCAGAATGTTCACAAACATCAGGATACCAGAAAATATAGCAGAAGAAATTAAAATAACTTTAAGGGGGAAGATAATAACTGCAGAAAAAAGTGGTGAAAAATGGTAAGTGGCAAAAACAAGCAGAAATTAGTGGTGGAACATTGTTAAAGAGTTGCAAAAATTGGCTAAAAGTGGCAAAAAATAGGTTGAAACAGGCAAAAAAAGGGATATAGCAGAAAATTTGGGTATGACAGAAAAAAGTGGCAAAAACAGGTGGTACAATGGTGAAAAGCAAAAAAAAAAAAAAAAGTGGGTAAAAATGGCCTAAAATTGGCAGACATGAGTGGTAAAAAGGGGTGAACGAGTGACAAAAATGGGTTAAAAGTGGTGAAAAACAGCTTAGAGTGGCAAGGAATTGGCTTAGAGTAGAATAAAAGGCAGTAAAATTGGTGAAAAGCAGTTAAAGAGTTACTAAAATGGAGTGTTAGTGGCACATAAAGTAAAGAGTGGCAAAATGGGCATAAATAAGTGGTGAAACTTGGTTAAAGAGTGGCAAAAATTGATTAAATGCAGCATGAATAGATTTATAGAGGCAAAAAATTGGCAAAAATAGGTGGTATGATGGTGAAAAGCAGTTTCAAAAATGAGTTCACAGTGGACACGTTTTTAAAGAATCTGCCAAAAATGGCATAAGTAAGTGGTGAATTGTGTTGAAGAGTGGCAAAAATCAAATAAAGGAGGCAAAACAATGGATGAATTAGCAAACTTAGGATAAGAAAGGAAAAAAAATGCAAAATTTGGCAGTGAAAAAAGTGAAAAGTAATATTAAAAAAGTAGCAAAAGTGGGTTGTAATTGGTAAAAATTAGCTTAAAGTTGTGAGGAATTGCTAAAAATGGAATAAAGGGCAGTGACATTGGTGAAAAGCAGTTAAAAAAAAACAAAAATGGGTTATTAGGGGCAAAAAATTAAAAGCTGAAAAACTGAAGCGGTGAAACTTGGTCAAGAGGCAAAAAAGGATAGAGCAGCAAAAATGTGTTAAGAAAGGAAAAAGTGGCAAAAATTGGTGGTACAATGGTGAAAAGCAAAAAAAAAAAAAAAAGTGGGTAAAAATGGCCTAAAATTGGCAGACATGAGTGGTAAAAAGGGGTGAACGAGTGACAAAAATGGGTTAAAAGTGGTGAAAAACAGCTTAGAGTGGCAAGGAATTGGCTTAGAGTAGAATAAAAGGCAGTAAAATTGGTGAAAAGCAGTTAAAGAGTTACTAAAATGGAGTGTTAGTGGCACATAAAGTAAAGAGTGGCAAAATGGGCATAAATAAGTGGTGAAACTTGGTTAAAGAGTGGCAAAAATTGATTAAATGCAGCATGAATAGATTTATAGAGGCAAAAAATTGGCAAAAATAGGTGGTATGATGGTGAAAAGCAGTTTCAAAAATGAGTTCACAGTGGACACGTTTTTAAAGAATCTGCCAAAAATGGCATAAGTAAGTGGTGAATTGTGTTGAAGAGTGGCAAAAATCAAATAAAGGAGGCAAAACAATGGATGAATTAGCAAACTTAGGATAAGAAAGGAAAAAAAATGCAAAATTTGGCAGTGAAAAAAGTGAAAAGTAATATTAAAAAAGTAGCAAAAGTGGGTTGTAATTGGTAAAAATTAGCTTAAAGTTGTGAGGAATTGCTAAAAATGGAATAAAGGGCAGTGACATTGGTGAAAAGCAGTTAAAAAAAAAACAAAAATGGGTTATTAGGGGCAAAAAGTTAAAAGCTGAAAAACTGAAGTGGTGAAACTTGGTCAAGAGGCAAAAAAGGATAGAGCAGCAAAAATGTGTTAAGAAAGGAAAAAGTGGCAAAAATTGGTGGTACAATGGTGAAAAGCAGCTTTCAAAGTGAATTAAAATGTGTCATAATCTGCCAAACATGGCACAAATAGGTGGCTTAAAGTAAAAATGAGTAGCTGAAGTACTCAAAATGTTGTATCAGTGTTGAATCAACTGGGTGCATAATAGAGACATGCTAACTGGTGTTCAGGATGTGTCAGGAGCAGAGTTTATTAAACAGAATCTGAAGCAGATCAAGGTTGTCCTCTTTGTCTGAATCTTCCGGGTGGAGACAGAGCTGTGGCATGATCTTGAAACAGGGAGTGGAGCTGCAAGAGCTTGGGTACAGAGATCTGAACACAGAATTAGAATGATGCAGGAGGAAATTTTCAAAAACATCCTAAGAGCCTGAGTAGCTGTATAACACGCTGGCTAAACAGACGATCTGGTGATGAGTGGGGGTCTGAGCCGGTGGAGCAGTGTCTGAATGGAGATGAGCAGCAGGTGTGGAGGCTTGATTGGCAGCAGGTGATCTCAGCTCAGCTCCTGATTATCACACAAACACTCTAATGGAGAAAAAGAAGGGGGAAGGGAGGTTTGGATCATCACACAAAAGGGTTAAAAGTAGCACAAATTGGCTAAAAGTAGGGGAAATGGGTTTAATGTGAAAACAAATATGGCAGAATAGGTGGAAATGTCATGAAAAAAAGGTTAAGGAAACTTAGGGTCCCTTGGGCGTTACTTACCTGAATCTTTCATTCTGTGGTGTGACTTAAGGTTCTATACTGGGCCTCATTTTTTTGCTGACAACATTCAGACGCATATTTCCTTTAAGCCAAATGACAAAGATAAAGTTATGTAATGCACTGCTCAACTGTCTGACTGAATAAGAATCATTTAGATTACTACTGATAAAACGAGGGTCCTCTGCTTACAGCCTACAACTGATACAAACATGCTGCTGGTAGACTATTTACCAAGTTTAGCAGATCAAATTACAAATCACCCATCTTACATTTTCTACATTGGCTTCTAGTGCAATTCAGATAAAATTCATGGCCCTTTTTTTGTTTATAAAGCCCTTCATAATCAGGTAATATATCTCCAACCTGCTCCACCCCTACATCCCAGTCCTCAGGTCCTCAGATCAGGGTCTACTCAATGTCTGACTAAAACCAAAGGCGACTGTGCCTCTCTAAGGCTTTACAGCTCCAGTGAACCACAGTGAGAGCTGTTATCCACAAATGGAGAAAACTTGGAAGTGTGGTGAAACTTCCCAGGAGTGGCCGGCCTACCAAAATTACTGTAAGAGCACATTGAAGAGATATCTAGGAGGTCACAAGAGAATCCACGACCACATCGTAAGACCAGCAGGCCTCACTTGACTCAGTGAAGGTTGTTGTTCATGATTCAGTGATAAGAAAGAGACTGGGCAAAAATGGCATTAATGGCCAAAACCACTTCTGACTGAAAAGAACACAAAAGCAAGCCAGCAAGTCCCCCTCTGGATGGCTTCATAAGCAAAATAAAGGTTTTGGAGTGGCTAAGTCAAAGTCCGGACTTAAATCTGATTGGGATGCTACATGTCTATGGGGGCATTTGGCTTAAAGTTACCAGCTAACAAGGTCTCACATTGTACTGTAAAACTGGAACCTTTAAGGAGGCATACGCCAGAGACATGGTGTGCAGAAGACTCTGCTGGTGTTTCATCATTCAAGCCGCTTCGGCAGAGCAGATGTTTTTGTTGATCACTGATGTTAATATGATATCGATTTAACCTTGAAGTGAGTTTCTCTAGTGTTGTCATGTCTGTTTACATCCCACATATTTGTTTGCTGTAAACAGCCTGAGCTCGCTGTTGATCCCTCAGTAGGTCTACTTCAGTCCCAGCAATGTGTTTAGTCAAGTAGCTGAAAAATAACGCTCATGAATCAGCTGGTTGTGTACATGTAGGCATAGTTGAACATTATCTATACCTCCAGCCTTAGAAGATTTCTCAGGAGGTCAGTGCTCAAAAACGATCCTTTCTAACAGCACATGTAATTCATCTCTGAATATAAAAACTATCCCCTATAGCAGCTTTAAGCTCTGGGGATACATGACGGAGATGACAGAAATACACAATTCCAAGCCAAAGCGGTACCGTATGTTTGCTGAAACACATTGAAAATTCACAAAAGAAGCAGAATCAAACCTAGTCACAGCTTTCTGCAAGGATGAGAAAATCTTCTTTCAAACCTCTGAAGCTTTCTTTAAGAAAAACAGTAAAGCAACCGTACATACAACCAAACAGTTTAAGACTCAAACTAGAAAGAAAGAAGGAAAAAAAACACACATTTTTATGTGTTTATTTATTATTGATTCAAATGCAATTTAAATGATTATCTCAGGCCATAAAGCAAGTCTAGAATTCATAATAAACAGAGGTTATGACCTCTATTTATGTACTCAGTAAAAATACATGATTGGTAAATACATTAAAGACTAAGTACAGACAATTAAAAATGTAAAAAACATATATTTCTCGATTTTGATCCCTCAAAGACATTTATGTAAGTGTATTCAAGAGATGGCACACCCCTCCTGTCGTTGAGTTAAAGTACTGCTGCGCTAGCTTAAAACTACTGTTTTTTTTATAATGTTGACACATATTTGACATATTTTCCTTAAAAACTCAGAGACTGGGCCCTCCCAGCTGTGTTTTATTGATGATATTAATGCATGTGTGTTGGATCATCAGCAATGGTACCAGTTTCCTGGCTTACATTTACTACATTTTGGAGCTGGAAGGTCTGTCAAGCTGTTATCGGCTTCTGATGTTAAAATAAGTTATTCATGCCCTTTATAACCCTTTAACCCCACTGTTACCACCTACTTTACACATTTTGCCAATTTCTGCCTCTTTTAACCATTTCTTTTTTTGCCACTTTCTGCCATTTCTACTTTTTTTGTGCTACTTTTTTTTACCCATTTCTCTACTTTGCCTTTTTAACTCAAAGTGGCCACTATTAAACAATTTCTTCCACCTTTTGCCCATTTTTTTCACTTTTTGCAAATTTTTGCTTTTGTAATCCATTTTTGCCCATTATTTACACCTTTCACCAATTATAGCCACTTTTTAACAGTTTTTCACCATTTTTTCATCCATTCTAGCCAAACTTGGATTTTGGGCATTTCGGACACATTTCTACACAGTTATATCCTGATGTTTGTATTTAGGCCTGATGTTTGCCATTGAGTAGCAATGATGCATTCAGGCAATCTGGCAAAATCTTTGTAGTATGATCAACCTTTCCATCTACTCTGCCTGTGATAATAAGATAACATTAAGCTGCTTTATTCATTTTATGATTGGTTAAAAACAATATTTGTCTACATTTAAAGATATAAAATTATATTTGATGGCAGAAGCAGAGGCATAGAATAAGATATTAAGAGTTTCCCCTTTAGCATTAATGTGAGATACATTTTTCTTTTAGTTCCAGTTAAACGTTGTAATGAGAAGTTACATTTAAGCCTCTGCTTGTACTGCTTCTCTATCTTATTATGTATAATATATATACAGGATATATATTGCATGAAAAGTTCACATATTGGCCAGTACAAGGGCAAACATAAAAGGTACTGAGAGTTATTTTGCTTGATGAAATGACATTTTATGTCTGCTAGTTTGAAGACTTCTTTATATTTCTAATGCCAAGTGAATTATTGACAGTCGTTTTTTATCCGTGTCATTCAGGAGACATAAAGTTCTTGATGTCTGTTTCTCTACTTTAAACAGTCTGCATGGCGTTAAATCAAAAGTTTCTCTCCCTCTGCCTTCATCTGTCTTTCTGTCATCCTCTTCATCTATCAGAGCCCTCTCCCCATCTTTCTGTCTGGCACTTCTCTGTCCGTCTCTTCCTGTCGTCTCCTCGCCGCTGTCCGTCTGTCCGTATGACACAGTCTGTCAACTGGTCAGTGTCTTAATGGCGGCCCCGTCACATCAGTCTCGGTTTAAGTTATCTGGCCCCTCTCCGTCTGTCAAGTGGATGTTGTCATCAGCAACTGCGTTCTGGGAATCTTCACCATTTGTTTGACCTGTCTTTGAATAGTTCACGCTGTTACACTTTCTCCTGAGGACAGCCGTGACATCTGATGGTGACGGGACTGAAAACTGTTGTTTTAGTAAAGGGTGGCTCTGGAATAGAGGAGGGGATAAAAACAGTCAGGTCTTATTACAGTGAAACATAGATTTAAGTGAGCGCTGGTTTCTGCCACATGAAAATGAAACTATATATTCAGTGAAATGAAGTTTTGTGTGAGGTTATCTTGCCTGTCTTTCATGATACAGAGAACCAATGGCTAAGCCATAATGGGTAAAAATGTCATGATGTTAAAAAATAAATTAGAAAAATTTCAACAATGTTGTGGGGGAATGTTCAAATATCTGCAAGACTGAAAAAAATGGATTAAAAGTGGCAGAAAAGGGCTGGAAAAAAGGTGAAAAGAGGCAAAGATGGGCAGGAACATTTATGAAACATGATCCAGTGTAAACAAACAAACAAACAAACAAAAAGTAAAACAAACAGTAAAATTGGGTTAAAAAAGGTTGAAATGGGTGTAGAGGGGCAGATTTGGGCAAAGAACGTGGATAAAAAGATCAAAAAGAGGATAAAATGTCTTAAATGTGGTAAAAAATGGTTTAAGGTGGCAAAAAAATGGTTAAAAGACATGAAAAAGGCAAATATGTGCATGAAAGGTGTTCAAAGGGGATTAAAGAGAGGCAAAAATGAACTGAAATGGCAGAATGTGCAGAAAAAAGTGGTGTGTGGGGAGAAACGGGAGAAAATTGAAAAAAAAAAAAACTTTAAAATTTGGCAGAAAAGGGTTGAAAAAGGCAAAAGTGGCAGAATTGGAGTCAAAAGAGTAGTAAGTATGGGCAGAAGAACTGGTATAACTGGTGAAAAAGCATCAAGCATGGGTTAAAAGATTCAGAATGTGCCAAAAAGTCATAAATCAAGTTGAAAAAATTATGACTGGATGAAAATGTAAAAAAAAAAAAAAAAAAAATGGTTAAAGGAAACGTGGTGAATAGTAATTATAAAAGGTAGGTCAAACAAGGATGAAAAGGGCAGATAAAGCAGTAAAGATGGGTCAAAAAAGAGTCAAAAGAGGCAAACAATAGATTAAAGTAACAGATTTGGGCAGAAAAGTGGTGACAATAGATTAAAATAGGTATAAATGGTTTAAATGTGGCAAAAACTGGTTTCAATTGGCCAAAAGAGGAACAATGGGCAAAAAGAGGCAAAAATTGATTAAAAGTTGCAGGTATGGGTAGAAAAAAAGGAGGAGAACAAGGCAGTAGTTAAGAGCAAGGTTTAGTGCTGCAAACTGATGAACAATGGTGACCGGCTTTTAGCTTAGGTGTAGTCATAGCATTAGTTGTGTTTTTTTCTTTTTTTTACTATGCCTTTATTTCACAGAGCTATAAAAAAATCTCACTGTAAGTGTGTCTTTTAAGTGCCCTACAGATACACACTTGGCCCAAAAAGGGTAATGGCACCAGGAGTTAAAATTGCAAGTCTAAGCCCCCCCTTCAAATTTGCATCACAGATAATGGCGGTAACAGTGACACATGGTATTGCAAATTTGCAATCAAAATAAGCAATTATAATGGGATTAAAAGGGCAAGTTTTGCCCCCAAGGGATATATACATGAGTACTGCTGGTTAACACAATACCACAAAGGTCAATGTAATGATTTGGTTTAAAAAAAATGAGCAAAACTACGCATCTTTGTGCAGTTTAATGCCAATTGCATCAACAGAACATAAACTGGGTCAAGAATTCCAAAAAATAATGCAAAGAATATGTCCAGGTATATCTCAGGATTAACTTCCACCTTTTTTCACTTCTTTCTTCCCCTCTCTCCTGAAAGCTCTGAATTTTCTCTCTCCATTCTGATCATGATCACTTGTGTAACCTTCTTTAACACCTTTTGCCACTTTGTTGGTGACAAATATAAGTGATTATGACCACAAATAGCTCCATGCACATGCAGAATCGACCCATTAAATCATAGAAAGGCATGCTAACTGCTGTGCATTCCAACCTGGCTCTCCAAGCTTCATTTCATGATTGCCATCACTTTCCTCTCATCAATATCACATAGGCCACGACACAATAACCTAAATGAAGGACTCTGCAAGCTTTATTAGGCCCTGAGAGGGAAATTGGTGTTATCAGCATTAGCGGAAATAACCCCAAGCTCTCCATTTAACATGTTACATTAAAATGGAACATGTGAAAGAGGGTTTTGACTGTGACCTTGGCCACTCTGAGAAATGATGCTGCCCCTGTACATGCAGTTGATATGAGAACAACCATGGCCACAACTCCTCTCTTAAGATCACTTATTTATACATTTACTCATTAATTGGTTGAAATTATTACACTTGGGCTTTGCAAATTAATGACCACACCATACAAGGTACTGGAAGGAAATTTATGTTTAAGAATTTAAAGTTGAAAAACGGTTTTAGAAATATATGCTTACACTTATCATTCATTATCTGAATTTCTACTTGTACTCATGTAAATCTGCACTTTTTTTTGACATCATGATGTGCGGGCGTGTCTCAACAGAATATCTTTCGCTTTGAAATTTATCGGTGCATATTTAAAATTGATTTTCCCAGTTCTTTATTTTTTAACTTGATGATTTTCTGTTCATTTAAAGTCAGTCTACCGTGGGCTCAGTTCAACAGCTGCAACCACCCCCTGCCATGCTCTCAAATATCCTATTGCAATGCAAATATTTGATCTAAACTAGACTTTAAAGGTAAAAATGTGTGTAAAAAATGAGACAGCATTTGATTTTGTCAGTCATGATTTTTTGCACATCCTGTAAGCACTGCTACATGGAATCTACGTAACATCTGTATGTTGCATTTCAAAGCATGAGCATGATTTGACACATCTGGAGCTCGAACTGGGATGATTATGGCTGATTTTGTATCTTTTCAATACAAGGCAGTAAAGTTATTCAGAACTGAATGTTTGTGCAGATCACTGGATCGTAGTGATTTGGTGTTCAGACCCATCATTGTGTTTCGTATGAGAGACTAGGTTGGTCTGCCTTATACAATTGCAGGATGGAACATTGGTATAACTTAAGGGCTATTTTTCATGCATTACCTCTAATCTTCATTTGTTTCTGACACCACCAGCTGTCAGCAGCTCTAATCTTCGTTCCCATGGATTCATCATGTATGAGATTCCTCTCTCTCGCTCTCTTTGGTCAAAGAGCTTTTAATGTTTTTGCTCTGTCGTCTTGGTCTGAGTTTCAGGGTCATTTTAAACTTGAGTGTTGTATTAGTTTAGGAGATTTCAAAGCTAGAATCCACCAGTGTGTGCTGATTTCTTGATTGTTATAACCATTTTTTGTATGTGTGAAACTTATCATGCTGTATAAGAGATCTTTATATCACAATGGGAATATTCCTGTTTAGATAAAGATTAATTTAAAAAATATATGGTTGACACAATGACACAATAATAATGGACCTTACTGGGATTAATGCATGAATGCTGACACATTTAATATTAATGAAAATCTTTAGAATCAGAATATCAAATTAAAAAATATCGGATGTATCAAATGTGATACAAAAAAACAAAACAAAACATTCAACCAATCTGCTCTCGTTGTTCTTTATAATTACTCCAGACAGGGGCGTAGCCAGGGATTTTGGGACCCCGGTAAGAATATCACACAGGGCCTCCCCTTAACCGGCTAGGCAAGCAACAAATGTTGCTTCATTTTTTCAAATGCTTGTGCATTTTAATGTATTTTTGAACCATAATTTCCCCATTTATAAGCAATATTTTTACTATGGTTGAATTAAATTTTACATGCATTATTTCATAGCGCTGGACGACACCATTTTGACATTTTTAAAGAGAGGAGCAGGGGACCCCCAGTAGTTTAGTTTACTCTATCTGGTACAAATTTTAGTCTGTTGACCAATCCATGTAATCAGTTTTGATTCAATAATGACACTAATTACTAAAAAGAAAGATACACACTTTTCATTGCAGGTTTATCAAGGGCCCCTCCATACTGTGGGCTGGGGTAATCAGTGCCCCCCCCTCCCCCGAAAATACTGAAAATAAATAAAAAATTAAAAATATCTGACAATTTGTAGCATGGTTAGATGGACAACAGGGGTTCTCAACCTTTTCAGCCTGGGACCCCTACTGTATCTGCAGATGGTTGAACTCAGCCATGCACATTTGAGGGTAGTCAAGTGCAGAAAAGAGGATAAATGGGAGAGCTTTCAGGGGCCCAGCCAAACTGGGGGCCCATGGAGGTCAGGACAATCATGGTCCATTGTAAATTTAAGCTGTGATATACATTTTTCATTCTAACCTGAATAACAAGCACTCTTATCAAAGCAACAAATATCTCTTTTTTTAATTTGTGCCATACAAGCCTTTTCTAAAAAACAGAATGAAAATGGGTTAAAATGGCAAAACTAGAAGAATAGGTGGGAATTGGAAAAAAAGTGGCAAGAATGGGTTAAAGTGGCAGAAAGTGGCATTTAAAGAAGTAAAAGGGGAATAACGGGCAAAAAATGTTTTCAAAGTAGCAAAATTGTTGGAAAATGTGATAAAATGGGATTTGAAAGTTGGAAAAAGTGGTCTGAACTGAGTTAGCTGAGACAGACAAATAGGCAGAAATTGGCAGGAATGTGTTAAACTGACATCAACGGGCATAACAAATGTTGTTAAAATGTTAATAGTGGAAATAATTGGTCAACAGAGGCATCACAAGGAAGTAAGTGGAAAGAATTGGTTTAGAAATGGCAAAAATTGAAAGTGGAAAAAACAGGCAAAAGACATGATGAAATTTGATTAAACAGGCAATATATGTTAAAAATGGTGGGAAAAGGTGATGAAAACGAGTTAAAATATGGTTAAACTGGTGTAAAGTGGCAAAATTGTAAAAGAAGCAAAATGGGCATAGATAGTGCAAAAAATGGACGAAAATTGGAAAAAAAATTTTTGGAAAAATTGGGTCGGTTAGCAGTTATAAAGTGGCACAAATAAATACTTTAAATATTAGAACCCAAAAATAGTTTGACATACTTTTCAGCTCCAAAATGAGGGAACTGTTAGCCAGGATGCTAGCAAAAAAAAAAGGAATATATATATATATATATATATATATATATATAAAGCAGAAGTTGACATAAATATAAATTACATGTAAAGCACAGATAGTCATAAGTAAGGATACTAAATTATTGCCTCATAGTACTACTACAGTGTCTCATTAAAACACTGTGAAAATGATTGAGTCCTAAATAAAAGGAGAAATGACACACTAGGTCATGACTTTGACCCTTTTTGGACAGTCTTGTGTCTGATTAAAAACTAAACGTCAAGTCAATAATCAATCAGTTTACTTTCTGCACATGTGTAAGTGGTTAAATTAAAATAATTCAGCTCAGTTTGATGGAAGAAAAACCCCAAAGTAAATTCAACATCATCTCGTTTTTAATCAATGGCTCTGTGATTGGTAGCACACTTTGATTACCCATCCCACTGGTGTTGATTGAAAAAACATGAGACCAGAGCACATTTTGATCTTTAACACCCTCGGTCCAACGGGGAGAGAATTATTTGGCAGCTGCGAGTGTGGGGAGGGCATGTTTTATGCATTGTCTCCTGACATGTTGGAATGATTATTTATCGAAACAATTTGTAGGGAACATGGGAAGTGGCCACAACAGCCTGAGACAACAAATCTATAGGGGCAAAGAATTTATCCTCTCACTCAGAAATCCATTCATCAAGCTGTCTCTGGAGAAGTAAACAACAAAGCTGCACTCCTCCAGAGCAGTCCTTGCTGGGGTCTACTGGGTGGTTGCAGCTGACAGTGGGGGCAAACCATTAGGTCCCTGCATGCTACCCTGTCACAGGGAAAGTGACAGCACCCCATGGGTTTCCTCGTGCCAGTATGACATCTGGGAGGCAGCTGGAGTGAGTCGGAGCACCTTCATCTGGTTTATTTGTTCAGAATACGAGTGCTGGCTGTCTTTAAACACCTGCTGGACAGCTAAAGAGGAATCCTGGCCACACATGTGCAGATGTGAGTGCTTTCTCACCAGGCTATTACCTTTGCAACACCACAAATTGTTAGCAGGATGGATGGGGGACTGGAGTGTTGGGCTGGAGAGAAAATAACCAGATAAACAAGAGAAGGGTCAAAAAGATACTAGATTTAATAGCTATGGATGCTTTTATTCAGTTTAATATCTACCATATGTGTTACAAAGCCTGGATCTTTTCACTATTCTCCCCTCACTATGTGGTTGAGGAAAAATCTCCAGTTTTTTTCTTTATTTGTCTGTATTCAACAGTTATGAGGTGATCTCAGAACACCTGCTCTTAACTACATGGACACATGGATGGCACCACATTTTCCTTGCGTTGGCTTGATGCATCAGCTGCATTGGTGGACTCAGAAAGAGGTTTGAGGAGAAGATTGCCCCCTTGGAGTTAACTTTTGGATGCTTCTATAAAAAGATGAAACGCCCTCCATGGGCTGTAGAAGAAAACACATGATAAAGTGCACTAAAGGGGGCCCTGCTAGTGGCCAGTAGGTGGTAAAGTGCCCTCTGGTTATTCAGTATTCATGGCTACCATTACATCATGCAGACACACTTTTTGTTTTTTTTAAAGCCCAAGTATATTAACCAGGATTGATTTATAAAACCAATAAAGGGGTAAAACATCCACAGGGGTAAATACTTTTTTGACACTGTACACCTCCCATTCAGCTGGGAAACCTCCCATACAAAGTGTTTGAGAAGGGCAGGACTTTTCAAAAAATTCTCAGGCCATGATTGTCTGTCATCTTCATTATGGACCAATCAGAGCAACAAGACAAAATGAGGTAGTAGGTATTGATAGCTCCTGAGCCTGGTGGAGCTTGTTGGTTGATAAAACTAATGCCAACGCAGGTCAGGAACAGTGCAAAAACATCTCTGTCAAGAACAGCTTTCAGTAAGTTTACTGCTCTTTATTTAATGAAGAGATGTGGTCCAGTTCTCATAAAACTGCTGCTGCTTACTAATGCTACATCTGAGCTAGATTCTACACTAGTGGCAGCCATTGCTATTGGTTTCCAATACAATTAAAACACAAGATTCTCCTTGTTCTTGTCAAGTCTGCTCTCAAACCTTGCACACTCATTTCAGATTGAAGCTTTGCAAGATGGATTTGCCTGACGACAGACATGGAACCTGGCTAATCCATCAGTTTTGCAAGGTTACCTTAAACAAAGCTATACGTTTCTGTGAGATCTTTTGTCTATGGAACCACTATTGAAAAACTGATGAGAGGCCATGGGGTCTTGCTGAATCATCTATTGTGTGCATTCAGAGGATTAAGATTCAATAATTGTCTCACGTGTAGCTAACATAAGCCTTCCTAAATAGTCTCATGGGGTTAGGGTTCAATGTGCCTTTTTTCAGCGGGCAGGAAGAAATGCACTTCAAGGAAACAAATCCCAACTCATGAAGAACCCAAGGACAGGAGCGAATATAAAAGCAATAAAAGATATCCAGGAGATAGGCCCTATCTGCAGTCATCACACAGCAAAGCATGCATCATGCTTTTGTCCTTGAGACATTTTCCTCTCTCCATCGTCCCTCTAATACGTACCCTATCATATGAAAAATGTGATTAAACTGTTCCGCCGCTGAAAAACTACAGCGATTTTCCCTGAGCCATTATTTCTTTTGAAGCTGCAGATGTAGCTGCCTCGCTGTCCACACATGGATTACATCTCCTGTTCTCAGTTTTCTATTTTATGTTATTACTTGTTTGGACCATGTTTTCAGGGGGAGGCTTTGGTCATGGTTTGCACTGCTCAACATTTCAAACAATTCATTACTGAACATCGTCTAAGTGAAACACCAATTTAGGGGAAAATTCAGGCAGAAAGCTTGGGGAGAGGAGAGGGAAAAAATATCAAAAGACATTTTTCTCAATGTTCAGTGCATGTCGGAAAAACAGCTCTCAGGGAGTATCCCGTCTGAATACACTGCATCGTTGGATTAAACTGTGCAAAGGATGTAATCTAGTCGATGCAAAGACTGGCTTTATAATAACTTTTGCTGCTCAGATCATAAACCCAATCAAACATTTAAATAACTACCTTAATAAAGCCTTACATTTGCAATCAATAAACTCACATCATCAGTGCTCTTTATTCCTGCTTGTCTTAATCTTCACAGGGTTGATAGCTTGTACTGCTCTAAAACCAATAAAACCAGTATCAAGAATCTTACCCACAGGATCCACAGGGAATACATCATATGCTGACGGTGCAACAGTGCAAGTCACTGTTCATGATTCCTCCAGCATGTGCTACAAGAACCACTCCACTCTGCTCAGCTTGAAATATTCGCCAAGCCCCGCCCTCCAAAGTCAGAAGGCAATCCCATCCCTCATAGGTATACAGTGCATTTTTAAATCTTGCAGTTTTGCTGTGATTTTTACGGGTATAGCTTAGAAAAGCAGTCAAAGGATGTGCATGGGGTAAAGGTAAAGGTTTTAAATGATGCTAAACCATGACGAGGACCTTTGTCCAAAGTGACGTACATCTGGGACAGGTGCTCCTGGTGTTAAAGGGATATTTCAGTGTTTTTGAAGTTGGACTGTATGAGGTACCTAGCAGTAGAAGTGGCATTAGCCTCTAGTGCAGTGGTTCGCAACCTTGGGGTCGGGACCCCCTTGGAGGTGGCGAGACACTAAGAGGGGGTCTCCAGATTCCCTAAAGAAACTAAGAATATTTTTTAAATTACATTGTTGCCACTTTACACCAAATTTAACCCATTTTCTTCAATTTCTCCCCCACTTTTACCACATTTTTGATGTTTAACACCTATTTTTGCCATTTTAAACCCTTTCCATGTTTTTCCGCCTGTTTTTGCCACTTCTAAACCAATTCTTGCAACTTAAGCCTAATGTTGCCTCTGTTGACCCATTATTGCCACTATTAACCCCTTTTTACCACTTTTTACAGCCAATTTTTCCAATTTTACCCACATTTTACCATATGAAATGCACACTTTTGCTAGTTTAACCAATTTCTGCCAATATCTGCCTATTTTCTCTTTCCCAGTTAACACATATTTGCCAGTTTATATCAATTTTCCATCCCATTTCACTAAATTTCCACACATTTTTTTCCAATTTAAAGCCATTTCAGCCGTTTTTAAACTCCCTTTTACCATTATTTATGCCCATTTTTTCCAGTTCAACCCATTTTTTGCCATTAATTTTTTTGCTGCCATTTTTATGTGATTGTTGCCACTTCTTACCCATTTCTGCAACTTTTACAATCCAATTTCACCACTTTTCCCAACTTTTGCCATTATTAGCCCATTTTAGCAATTTTGGACCCATTTTAATTATTTTTTTTAACAAAAGGGCCTTACATTTTTGAAAAAGCTATCTACTACACAAATGATTTGAAAAGATATTTATTTTTTTGATAAGAGCAGTTATTTTATCAGCTTAAATATAAAATATGGTTTTCACATAACTTTAAAATAGATCATGATTTTGCTGACCTCCATGGGCCCCAAGTCCCATGGGGTTCCCCAGTCTCTGGCACCTTTATTTTGGGGGTCACAGGCTGAAAAGGTTGAGAACCCCTGTTCTTGTGCACTGGTTCCCAAAGTGGCGGGGACCCCCCAGGGGGTTGCAGGACACTAACTGGGGGTCACAGGATGCTTTCCAAAACCAGAAATTTTTAAAAAGGATTTACAATGGTAAAATTTACGCATTGTATAAAATTCATACATATAACACGTTCAATTGAACATGTAATATTAGTTAGTTAGGGCCAATCCCATTTCCACCCCTTAACCCTCCTCCTCAGACCTAACCCTTGGCCCCTTGAAACAGAGTGGTAAGGGGTAGGGGTGAAAACCTTCCCTTAAAAAATAAGACGCCACTTGAATGCTGTTCATCATCACACATTGCCCATAAACTGTACATCATCAAAGGTTAAAATAAAGCTTGGAAGCTTTGACTATCTTGTTCATACTGTGGATCTCTGTATTGATCAGCTCCCTATATTTATACAGCTAATAGCCCTCGTTTACATGCGTACATATCAAAAACACAATAAACTGCCATCCCTAGAAGCTGAAGATTGAATATATGAGAAAACACAACTGTTGTATCTTCTGTCATCAATGCTGAAAATATTTGCATTTATTTACCTCTTTTGTATTCCACTGTGCCATTTCACAAGTGAACGCAGTGCATGGTGGGTTTCAAGTGTGGTCCTGAAAATTTTTGTTTCAAGGGCTATGTAGCCCTTGGCTCTTAGCCCGAGTCCTCGATTCAAATACCTCTTTATCTGACGTGAATGTGCAAAACTGTTGTACTGCAAGCAGGTAAACAACAGTGACCAGTGTAGCTATTAGCCTAGACGTAGCTATAGTGGCAGTTTTTATTCAGAACTGGGCATCATTTCTTTATTACATGAAAATCAAAGAACCACATTTAAAGTGTTCCTTTGTTTATTTCACCAACTGACTTGATTAACAACATGTCGAGTTCACTCTCCAGAACTATGTCACATGCTTTGTCGCTCTGAATGACCCTTAGTGAATAAGACAGACAGAATGTTTGACCACTCACCCTCCAAGATTCTTGTGGCTGGTTGGTTTTGGGTATTTAGGCTATTTAGGTTTTGGAACAACATAAGCTACCATTTCCTTTAACATATTTACTTCACTTGGTCTCATCCCATGAACTAAATACCAATAGGTTTTGAAACTAAAATGCCTTAAAACTGATATTTTCTTTTCCCTGATGCAATTTGGTATCCTACATTTCCCATCGCCTTCACAGATTTGTAGCCCTTGCTGCAGGGAATGACTTAGAGAAACACCTGTTCTGCAGTCAATCTGTAGTCAACCAGACACACACACACACACACTCACATACAAATCAAAAAGACCAAGTCAGTGTACTGCATCTAAGGACTTTCATGTTTCCTAGCAACAGTACACATTCAGACAAAAACTGGCCTCTGACAGAAGTCGGAAGCAAGAAACAGGAGGGAGGAGAAGTGAATGAAGGGAAAATGGGATTAAGGCTGGAGTAAAAGGATGGGTTGAGGGGGTGATGGATGGAGGGAGGGAGGATAAAACGGAGGCAGGAAAGATAGAGGGGATGAAAGAGAAAGAGATGAATAGTGTGATGTTGCTGTAGCCTTCCTGGCCTTAAGCTTTTATGATTGATGACATGTTTTTCTCATTCTTTTCTTGTGTGCCATTGTCTGACCATTCGCTGTATGTTTGTGTTTTCGGACACCCCTCCAGGACACTACAGATGGCTGGGCACTGCTTAAAAAGAAAGAGAGAAAGATGTCCAAATGGCTATAGCAAATTTGGAGCAGGAAGTAAAGCCATAGATAGCATTTCAAAATAACACCCAACTGCCATCAAGGCTGGCCATAAAGGGGGATGCAGGGGGGGGGGCTTTCTGGGGCTCAGCTAAATGGGGGGTTCTTGGAGGTCATCAAAATCATGGTCCATTGTAAAGATAAGCAAATTTTATTTTTAGCCTGAATAACAACCACTCTTATAAAAGCAACAAACAATGTTATTTTCTAAATATATAACATAACACTGTAGTGCAATATAGCATTTTTAAAAAACATAGGCCTCTGTTGTTTTAAAAATCGAATAACCTTTTTAAGGTAATGTCTACAGTGTGAATGGGCAGACTGAACTAAACCATTCGAACAGCCATGTCAGAAATCATTACAGAGACATAATGTGCAAAAATGTCAGGATGCCAGAAAATAAAGTAGAAGAAATGGAGACAACTTTAAGGGAAGAATGACTACATTATTATTAAAAGTTGAAAATATGGGTGAGAAAAGCGGTTGAAAAAAGGGTGAAACACGGGCAACAAGTGTCAAAAAGAATTTGAAAGTGGAAAAAAATGGTCAAAAGAGGCAAAAGGTGCAATTTGGTGAAAAGGGGTTAAAAAGTTGTTAAATTTTGTAAAAAAAAAAAAAAAAAAGGCATAAATGGGCAGGATAAAGTGACGAAAAGGATTTTTAAAGGAGGAGTTTTAAAGTGGAAGAAAATGGCAGAATAAAAGGTGAAAATGTGTAACAAAAAAAGAGGCATAAATGGGGAAAAGACTCAAAAATTTGTAAAGGAGAGACAAAATGAGTTAGAACAAGTAAAGACTGGCTGGAAAAGTTGTTAAACGGGGGTTAGAAAAAGTCAAAAATTTGTTAAAAATGGTAGCTATGGGCAGAGAAAATGGTGAAAAGTGGTGATAACTGATGAAAAGGGGTAAAAGAGTGTCAAAATTGTGTTAAAAGAGGAAGAAGGGGCAGAAAAAGTAATGAAAGAGGGTGAAAATGGGACAAAAGGTGAACAGGATAAAGTCCTGACAAGAAGTTCAAAGAAGTAAGAATAAAAAATGGCATATCTGGGCAAAAAAAGTGGTGAAGATGGCTCAAAAAGTAGTAAGTGTCCGAAACTGGCAAAATTGGTAAAAAAGAGACACAAATGGACAAGAAAAAGTGTTGAAATGGGGGAATAAAGTAGTTAAATTATGTCAAAAAGTGGCAAAAATGGGCCAAAAAACTGGTTCAAAGGGGTTGTAAGGGATCCAAAAGGGTCTGAAAGTGGAAAAAAAGGTTAACCAAAGGCAAAAAGAGGGAAAACTGAGCAGGAAAAAGTTTTGAAAGGGGTTAAAATGTAACATAAAAGGTTAATTGTTGCATATCTGGGCAAACTGTAGTGAAAGGGTTTAAAAGGTAGTGAAAATCTGTCAAAAAAATGGCAGAAATGGTTGAAATGGGTCTAAATGGATGAAAATGTGACAAAATTTGGTACAAAGATGCAAAAAGGTGCAGAAAAAAGGTAATAGAAGGGTTGAAATGAGTCAAAATTGGCAGCAATATGTTTGGTTGAAAGAAGCAAAAAGAGACAGAAATGGGCTGGAAAAAACTGTGAAAATTGATTAAAAGTTGTGAAAAGGAATTAGAAACGGTCAATAAAAATGTTAAAAGGGGCAGAAGATTGGTTTCATATGGCGGAACGTGGTTTAAATTGGCAAAAAATGGGTCGAAAGAGGCAAACGGGGCTAAAAGAGGCAACAAGGGGAAGGAAAGTGTTGAAAAGAAGTTAAAAAGTGGCAAAAAATTCAAAGTGGCAGATATTGGCAGAGAATTTGCTGGGAGGGGTTTAAAAGTGGTGAAAAAAAGGTTAATAAAAAGCTCGATACACTTTTCAGCTCCAAAATGAGGTAACTGTTTAAAGGACACCAGAGCCATTGCTTCTGATCCAACACATACATTGATATCATCAGTTGTTCATAACTGGGCCTCTTTGGGTTCTTTTACTGAGATTTTCGGGGGCCCAGAAATTCTGTAGGCAGGCCTGCTGTCATGACTAAGTCGGTCCCAGCCTCGTCTTTGGACTTTAACATCTTAATACTGAAAAATGTGCATGTGCTCAGATTTGAAATGCAAACCTAAGCAAAGTCTTGACTCCACACCACTTAGGGGAAATTGAGAATTTTGCCTGTCATGTAAGGTAACGTTACAAAGTGGATTATTGCCACCGCACCCTCGGGAGAAAATCCTATTTAAGCCGCTATCTGTTTATAGAATGCAGTAGCAGAGACAATGCGGAGAGTCACGGTGTCACCAAAGTCAAACCCACTAAGGTCAGTTTAAAAAGTGAAGAGCAAACACCAGAAGGATAAGCGACCTTTATCCATAGCACATATTGAAAT
This sequence comes from Cheilinus undulatus, assembly GCF_018320785.1. Classification (NCBI taxonomy): domain Eukaryota; kingdom Metazoa; phylum Chordata; class Actinopteri; order Labriformes; family Labridae; genus Cheilinus; species Cheilinus undulatus. The sequence goes on along the minus strand of NC_054881.1, from coordinate 12,144,586 downwards.
CTATGCTAAAAGACCATTAAGTAAGCAGAGATTAAAGTTAAGCACCAATGAGTTTATCAACCTTATAACTCTCCAATTAAATCAATCTATTTTCTTAGGCTAATGAGCCATGCAGTCCCCCCCTACTGCTTATGTTTCTTTCAACGCAACAGTGAGGATATACTTCTATAAATATTTACAACACCGTCATCTCTCATGCAAGGCTTATAAAAGATATCCAGGAGAGGCCTGTTCCTCCCTGGGGCCACATCTGGTCTCGGGTATCCAAACCCACACGAGGATTCGAATAGAGACATATCTTTTGTCAACCACAAGATGCTGCGTCCAGGATCCGCTGAGTGTGCATGTTGTCATGGCCAATAGGGTGGTTAATTTAAGACGTCAAACTCTCTCCTCATTCCTTTCTGCTGTTACTTATGCATGTCATGCCCTATTGCTCAATTATCCAGCTGCTGGTTCTAATACCTCAAGGTCTCCCACAGGAGGGTCGCATTGATTGTTTCAGCTTTCACCTTTTCTTTCATGACTTTTAATTACTTCTCACTTGTGAACAAGAAACATAACAAAACAAAATTGATTAACATGTACAAACCTAAAATTCCAGAAAAGCTGGGACATTGTGTAAAATGTAAAAAAATCAATATAAAGTCATTTTTTAAACTATTTTCATCTTGTATTTAATTGAAAACAGCACAAGGACTATGTATTTAATGTAAAAGCTGATTTTTGGAAATAAACATTGAACCTGAATTTAATGCCAGTCACACATTCTAAAAAAGTTGGGACATTAGCTTTTTACAGCTGTGTTCAAGCATCTTTACTTCTAGCAACTCTCTGTAAGGGTCTGGGGGCTGAGGACGCTGGTTGTTGAAGCTTTGAATGTGCAATTCTTTCCCATTCGTGCTGGCCTAGGGTGCTGTCCAGGTGGGCAGTAGTGCTGCCATAAGCCCCTGGCTGTGCTGTGGATTTCCCAAGGGCCCTCCTGGCCTTTTCTTGACCCTGTCTCAACTTTTTTTGTAGTCTTTTGCAGGCATCAAATTCAGAATGTGTGCGTCTTTCAAAAACATAAAAGTGTATCAATTTGAACTCTAAAACCTTATCTTTGTGCTGCATTCAAATGAATCTAGTTTGAAAAGAATTTGAAAATCTCTGTATTCTGTTTGTATTCACATTTTACATTACGTCCCAACTTTTTTGGAATTTGGCTTAGTACTATGATCTTTGTTAAATGACTTGGAGAACATAAGGTAAAATAAAAGGAAGTTTCTGTATCAACTTTTCTGCAAGAAGTTTAGAAAAGCATTATCAGCCCTCCCCATTTTATCTTCATTCTAGTTGTTAATGTAAGTAATGGACTGATTAGTAGTAGCATTATTCCAGGCCTTGTAGCCATTCATCTGTTTTAAATAGTTGCTGTTGTTCCTGCTGCTGTGTCTTTGTGTGGTTGTCTTTTTCCATCTTACCTCATAGCCCAACACGGTCTCAGCAGATACTTCTTCTTAAAGTTAATGCCGGTTAAAAGACGCTTTAACCGGCACTATTACCTTGCCAGAACATAAACCAGTATATTTTCTTTTCTGGCCTACCTGGCCAGACTCTTCTTTCCTCATGGTGAAAAATAAGGAGAAAATGGAGACCAAACAATGTTCTTTTATTGCCCCTCTTGGTCATTCTTGTTATGAGCTTGGTTTTACTTGAAGTTCTGCCCATTGAGTCATTTAAAGGCTTATCAAAAATTGTTTTGGCAAAGTTTCTGCCTGTCATAAAAGAGTAATGTCAAGGCCCACCAATTTTGTTAAGCATGCTAAAATGACCTGTTGTAATTTGGTGCCTTATTTTTGAAAAAGATTGGTTTATATTTCTACCATTGGTTTAAGACCTTGATTTTCTTCTGTTGTACAAGTTTTTGCCTGTTTCTCTTTACGTCATATTTTCTTTCTAGATAACATTCCTGTCAAACCAGACAATGGCACGTCTGTTGAATACATGTACCTATTTCCCCATTCACACCTGCACCAGGTTTCCCTTGACTGTTTAACCTCTGAAGAGTTCTGTCCTGTCTGAATCTTCAATGACATTCTTAAAGTGCTGACATTTTCTCTGCCCTGGATATTCAAGTCGAATCCTTGTAAAGATAATAGCCATTCAAAAAGCTTCTTTGCTCAAATGGCAGCACTAAAAAGTGAAGAGCTCTTAGAGAAATGCATTCTGGGAGATTCTTCAACAGATGGAGAAGTCCACCAAATAGCTAAGGTTTAGTCAAGTGCTGCATTTTAGATTGAGCATGAACATAAACCTCAGTTGAATTTCTTTCCATGAAGTGTTTGTGTGTGTCATTGAAGTAAAGCTTTCAGGGAATTAAATGAAGCTGTTTCAGGGCTGTAAGTGATTTTATTTTCATTGCAGTGTGTGGTTTTGAGCCAACAACAGCATTAATGGATGTAATAGACTTAACCTGTACTGAAGAGTTCATGATTGAGGCATACGTCCTTGTCATAGGAAGTCTTTTTTAACATGCTTGCCAATATGAGAGAGGACATGACCATTTGTCAAACCCTAATCTACTGGTTAGTTGGTTTTGAAAAATCCCCTGTTATTGGGCTTCTTCCCATTTTTAACAATTGAAAATACTTTGCAATTTCATAAACTCTTACTGATGTTTGAGTAGATTCTTTTATACAGTTGGGAAGAATGAAGACAGCGCTACAGTACGAAGTTTACTTGAAATGTCTGAAGACTCATTCAAGTGTTTTTTTTTTTTTTTTTTTTTGCATTGCCAGTGACTCTCAAAGATAATGACGTCAGCTAATGTTATCTGGCCCTCTATGGCTGGGTTCTCAACCTTTGCAGCCTGTGACCCCCATAATAAAGGTGCCAGAGACCAGGGACCCCCACTGTACCTGAAGGTGGTTGAACACAGCCATGTACATTCAAGAATAGTCATGTGGAGACAAGGCCGTCTACAAGGGGGTCTAAAGTGGAGAGCTTTCTGGGGCACAGCCAAACTGGGGGGCCAAGGAGGTGAACAAAATCATGGTCTATTGTAAAGTTAAGCTGTGATATCCATATTTTATATTTAACCTGAATAATAAACACTCTTATCAATGAAATAAATCTATTTATTAAATCATTTGTGTAAGTAAACAGCCTTCTTCAAAATGTAAATATTTTTTTTTATAAAAAAAAGTAAAATGGGTTGAAAATAGAAAAAAATGGTTAATAATGGCACAAAATCGCGGAAAAGGTGGTGAAATTGGATCTTAAAAGTAGCAAAATTGGGTTAGAAGTGGAAAAAATGATATACGAATGGCAAGCAATAGTAAAAGAAATGCAAAAATGGGTTACAGTGCCAAAAATGGGCGGAAATAGTGGTAAAAGAGAATTAAAAAGTGGCTGAAAAGGCTTTAGATTGGCAAAAATGTGTGGAAATCTGGAAAATGGGGAGAAAAATTGTTATAAACTGGCAAAATAGTGGTCAATGAGAAAGGAAAAATAGGCAGATTTCTGTCAAGCTGGCAAAAATGGGCACAGATATGGTTAAAATGGGAAAAAAATGGGCACAAAAAGTGGTAAAATGGGGTTAATAGTGGTAATTATAGGTCAACAGAGGCAACATTTGGCTTATGTGGCAAGAATTGGTGTAGAAGTGGCAACAACAGGCAGAAATAAAGTGGTGGAAAGGGTTTAAATGGCAAATGTAAGTGTAAATGGCAAAAATGTGTTAAAATTTGTCGGAATAAATGATGAAAACTGGTTCAAATTTGGCAAAATTGATGTAAAGTGGCAACCGTGGAATTAAAAAAAAACAAAAAACTTTTTTTTTTTTTTTTTCCAGGGAATCTAGAGACCCCCTTTTAGTCTCGGGACCCCAAGGTTAAGACCCACTGCTCTATGACATGTAAACAAAGCACTTTTTTTTCTATAAAGGACATTCTGAATGGCCTTACTAGACCAGATTTGAGGTTAAGTTCCAATGTGTTGTTAATGCTAGTTAGCGATAGCAACCTCCACTTTTCTTGGAAGGCTTTTCACAAGATTTTGGAGTGTTTCTGTCAAAACTTGTGCCCATTCATCCCAAAGAACATTTTGAGGTAAGACTATGATTGCAAGAAGACCTGGCTTGCAATCGCCATTACATTCCTGAAGCTTGGCCTTGGACTTGTTGATGTCAGGCTTGCATGCTCGGCCATGGAAACCCATCCAGCATCTCTTGCTTTGGTTCAGGGCTGTTTTTGGAGATTTTATGGTGTTAACTAGTGTTGCACGTGTTTATCAGTGGAAACTTTCACTTGCATTCAACAAGCCAGATATTATCAAGTGACATATTCTCCCATTCTGATATTCATATCTATTTTTGGATTTCCATTATCTCATGTAGCTCAGAAATAAAAGACTGAGTATGTGCATGTAAGGTGGAAGATGAAAAAAGAGAGGCTGACAGCTTGCAGAGCAGAGAATCTGTAAGCACTTGTAAGATTGCTTTAGACATCCTAAAATCAGAGCGAAATTAGACAAATTGTGTTTCAGGAGAGGTTAAAGCCACAGGCTTCCGAATCAATCTAATTGAGGGGAAGGGTCTTTGCTTGAGAGCCCTGGAGCACATTTAAACATCGCTCCAGTGCCAGCATTAAGAAGAGTGCTCCCTGCAGGTTTCTCTCAATCCAATCCACTCCACCAGCCCCAGCCCACCAAATCCCTGAGCTTTGGTGATGAACTGGATACATGAGGGGGTTTGTAATGAAAGGTCACAATACTCTGCAGACACGGAGGAGGTAAAACTCCGTTATGTCAAATTATGTTGTGGCCCGTGGCAGGCCAAAACAAAATTACATGGAGGATGGGAGCGAGCTGAAGCCTAGGTAGCTGTAGGGCCCGTGCTTTAGAATCGAGATAAATCAGAGCACAAGACAGAGGATGCCAAAAAAAGAAGGAGAATGAAAACTATAGAGCACAAATTTGATTGTAGAGCATTACCAGCTGCAATTATTATTGCATTTTAGGCACATGTCTTTGGTGACTGCAAAGACTGTTGAGCTCTGTGAACATGAAATGTGGCACCATGTATGTCCATGCACCAAGATCAGGCAATAGAATGAAATAATTGCATTTGCGTTTTTAAACTATGGAGCAGTCACAATCAGGGGTGGAAAGTAACTAAAACTCAAATTAATTGAGAAGCTTTTTTGTGCACCTGTACTTTATTGAGTAGTTTTTAAAACCATTACTTTTACTTTTACTTAAGTATACTTTGGGTGAAGTACTGAACTTAATTAAATTTTAAAAAGCATCGAGTACTGAGTAAATAAAACACTAAAAGACACAACAAGAAGGTCCAAGCTTTCTGCCAACATGAAAATGAAATGAAATATCATTTGGCTCAACACCTGACGGTCAGTGCAGTGCACATAGATAGTATACAATTCCATATATCTTCCCAAAACAGCTGTTGCATTGTACTTTAGGTCAGGTCAAACCTTATAATAAACAACCCGGTTGGAGGGCCATATTTAGGGCCCAAGCACTGACCTCAGTATGGGGATCCTACTGTATTTTTATCTGTGTGCGTTCTTAGGTATTATTTGTCGGACACTTTGTGGTTTGTTTTTGGGGGTTGAAATGCCTAAAAAGTCCTGAAAACCTTCCAGAAAATTGCTCCCAGAGGAAACGTGTGTGCTTTGGTGAATTTGTGCAAGTCCACTGCACATGGGCCCAACAGGGATCCCTAGTGTGACATAGGGGACTGGATAAGAGCAACATGCATGAAAATCAGTACACATATGTACCAGGTCAAGACAAAATAAAAAGTCAATTGGTACCATCCTCTAATATGCACAGGAAACACACTACAAACTGTTAAAGGTCATATTTTGGCCATTATTGGCTTATTTGGGCAGAATCACTGTTGTCACATCTGAAGGTTCTCCACCTACAGATTTCATCAGATTGACTTTACTACCTCCGCCAAGGAGGTTATGTGATCCGGTGGGTTTGTACGTTTGTTTGTTAGCTCAAAAAATCATGGACGGATTTTCATGAAATTTTAGGAAATGTCAGAAATGGCATTAGGAATAACTGATTAGATTTTGGGAGTGATCCGGATCACCATCTGGATCCAGGAATTTTTTTAAAGGATTCTGTACAATTGGGAGATAGGGCTAATGGCAGAGGTCTGCGCTGTTTACACCAGAGGATGGCAGACATGAGTAACTTATTCAAAGTTTTGAAGTTTATAGAGTTTGAAAGATGCACGCCCAGTTGAAGAGAGACGTTGAAGTGTAACAGAGTGAAAGACAGCGAATTGTAGCGAGAATACTCACAATGCTGGGAGGAATAGAGGAATATTCACCCTCTGCCATGTCTTCCAGTCATCCGGTGAGACCATGGGTGCGCTGTCATGACAGTCCACACATAGCGAAGCCAATGCTTTGCCTCAACATGTCTCCACCCCACCGGGGAGGGAATAATCAGCGAATTAGTTTTGGGAGTGATCCGGTTCACTGTCTGGATCCAGGACTGTTTTTAAAGGATTCTTCACTATTGGGAGATAGGGCTGATGGTGGAGGTCTGTACTCTCCGAGTGCTTTTCTAATTTCTTTTGTGTTTATTCTAGACAAGATGGAGATCTTAAGTTGTGCAAACTGTGAGTTTTCATCATAGGGCGAGGCTGTGAACAAGGCCCATAGTTGGAAAACCCTTTGCCACATTTTTTGAAGTGTACCAACTATTTTGATTCTATGTAACTCTACAGTGCTTATGTTAATCATCCCCAAACTTAATAGGGATGATCACACCTTGACTCTGAATATATTTATGCATCATTTTCTTCACTATGTCATAGCACCCCCTTCTGCTAATTGATAATTTCCTCTGAATTTGGATTTTGTCCTCCAAATCATCACCAGACCTACAAAAACCCTCTAGACATGTGCTGGGGTGCGAGGGCTCTTCAGTGCTGCTTGCAGCCCCAGTTTCTTGTGTTGTTGCACATTAAGGACAGGTCATATTTCACTGTGAAAGCCCCTTGAGTGTGTCAAAAGTATCTACTCAGTAATCAGTACTTTGAGTACATTTTAAATGACGTTTTACTTTTACTGGAGTAAATTAATGGACCAGTACTTTTACTTCTACTTAAGTAAATTTAAACCAGAGTAACTATACTTTTACTTGAGTACAAACAGTCTGGAACTTTTTTTACATAGGCTTTTAGCTGAAAACGTCTTGGTTACTTTTTGAAAATATATTTAGAGTAAGTACTTTGGATGGAAATAATCTCATAGTTGTAAGTATTCAGTCAGAAATAAGTAATTTGGTGAAACAAGGCCTTAAAACTATAAACACTTTGAAAGAAAGTATTTAGTGTCAGGTAGGGCGGTATCTGTGCAATATATATCCACATAATTTCAGAGCACCTGTGCTAAGCAGCTATCACAGGGGGATAAAAAAAAACTGTATCAAGAAATCTTAAGTCTCTTTGAAGCTGTGTGGGTGATATCTACAGTCTATTGCGTTAACATCCTGTGGAAGCTCCGTTCTGATTGCTGAGATTGATGCCAAAGTAAAAGATATGATCCTCAAAGGGCAACCTTCAAAGGGTGATCCTCAAACGTAATTGCACGTCTTTCTCAGAGTCGGGCCGAGGAAGATCGTTTGAAAGGTTGCTGTATGTGGTTTTGTATCAGTCTGAGATCACAGGAGCCTTTTTAACTCATTCATGGCTTTTCTAATCAGCTGAGGCTAAATTATACATAACTTATGGCACTGATTCATCCATGTTGAAATATGGTGCTCTTCAGAGGTTCGACATATGTTCCTTCTAAGCGGTTAACAAAGTTTGCATTAATGGAAAATTTATTAAGCCTTGTGTGTTTTCCTAATCTCACCCCATTTAGTCAGACACTACCTTATAATGCTTTTCAACTGAGGCTGCAAAAGCGAAACATAGATATAAGTACAAGAACACCCATTTTCAAAGATTTCTTTTTCCACCTAATAAGCTGTGACAAAAGGGCATTAATGAAAACTGTTTTAATTAAAAGAAACAGGAAGTAGAACAAAGCAAATGTGTTATTTTGATGTTCTTTTGATGATTATATCAGTTTAATGTTCGCATATATACGCCAAACCTAATTTGTTTAGGTTGAAGTTCAATCCAGCACCATCTTCTAAAGCTAAATTTAGAAAGAATGATTTTCCAACCCATAAGCAGCATTTTTGGTTCCTTTTTAATAAGTTGCAAAGTCCAGTTTAGAAGTGTAACAAACTGCAGTTCCTTAAGTGTCCACTTGAGGCTGTATTAAAATGCACATTTTCAACAGGAAAAATAAACGTCTCACAGCCGGGTTCAAAAAACAAATTTGGTTTGATAAGCTTATATCTTCATCAATATAAGGGGATAAATCTGACTACATCTATTTTGGTGATATTAAAGGAGCATAATTAGTAATGTGGCCGAACTGATTTATAAAAGAGATGAATATTACAAACCACAAATCCAAAAAAAAAAATGGGACACTGTGTTAAAAAGAATACAGACAAAATACAGTGTCTGAAAATCCTTGCAGCATATAGACAGCATATTTAATGATTAAACTGGTGCACTTTATTGTTATCATTGTTTTTCTTCTGCTATTAATTGGAAATATATAGACGTTCTGACTTTTCTGCCTGCAAAAGATTCCAGAAGAGAGTGTGGGCTCTAGACAGGCCTGCATGAAACCCAGACTAATCGCCCATTGAAAATGTATGCTGCATTATGAAGCACAAAATACAGCAATGGAAACCAAGAATGTTGAGGCATTGTGATGTAAACCAAGCAATAGTTTAAAAGAATCTGACATTTAATTGTTCAACAATTAGTGTCTTCAGTCTCCAGACACTTAGAGAGTGTTATTAGAACAAAAGGTGGTGGAAAACAGTGGTATACATGCTCCTGTCCCAACTTTTTTGGACATTTTTGCAGCTGTCAAATTTCTTAACAGCAATCATTTTTATCATTTTAAACACTTGTATTGCCTTTGTGCTGTATTTAAATGCATACAAGTTGAAAATGATTTATAAATTCCCATATTCCTGTTTTTTTTTTTTTTTTTTTTGGTCACATTTCACAGTGTCCCAACTTTTTTGGAAACCAGATTTGTAGGAAAGAACATACGGGTGACTTCGCAGATGCTTGATCAAGACAATTCAAAAAATGTTTGCTTAATAATTGAACTTGTTGGCATTGAAACACTTAACTGGTAACGCTAATGTCTGAAAGGTTAGCATTAGCATTAGTTAGCATGTTCAAATGCTTAGTTTCCAAAATAAAAATACAGAACTGGAGATGCTCTTATTTGCAGCTGACAAAAAGCCAAATTCATGTACAGGTTATAACCTTAAGAACCACCCAGCGCTCTTAAATAGAGACCTTTTTATGTTAAGTACCAACTTCCAGGTCTGACTTTCATGATAGGAAAAAAGAAAAGCCTTACATAAGCACAGGAGGACAAAATATGCCCATACCCTCTTTAACAGTGTACTGTATGTCCCAGAATAGCAGCCTTTCCCCTTTCCCTTTTGCCCTTCTATGTAACATATCAGTAGCACCTCCACTTTTTTGTCAGAGGACAAGGTTTCATTGTTATCATAATGCACTTGGAAAACTTAAAATACCCAGTGCTTTTATAACCCTCGACACAGCATTACAAAAGTAATTCCTAAAGTGTCATTGGCAGGCTGGTGATAGCTGAGAGATTGGCTCTGCAGGTGAGTAACACACAATAGATTTCTGAATAAGCTATGAGGCCTGTAGGTGCTAAGGGCGTCCAGTGGCGGGCATCGTCTCTTGCACAGCCAGCATTCTTTCAATCTTTTTCATTCTTTTTCTCTGTCCTGACATCTCCCGGGGGATAATACTATGAACTTTGTTGGCTTTTCTGTGGAACAGCTTCTACCTCTCTGCTGAGTAATGCAATAAGCTGTCTGTCTGTGCCCAAAAATGTTATATTGACTTTTAAAAAAAAGCTAATTAAACAGGAACATGGAGCATTTTTCTTTGTCTGGCTGTTTTTAGCACTAAATGAGGTGGTTCTGTTCTAATCTCTGTGGTTAATGTTGAGATTGGCAAAAGTAGTCCAGCCAAAAAATAACTTTTTCTTTTCTTATGTTAAGGAAAAAGACAGCAAACACAAACCTTATTAAGTATTACCTGTTTTATACTATTACAAATGCTTAGCAACAGTGGACATAGTAGGAGAAAATAACTTCCTTTTAGTAGGCAAAAACCAAAAGCAGAGTCAGGCTGGTTGGTGTCTTTTGCGTACGAAAACTTTCAGTGTATCTCTGTTTGGCTTAATGCAGATCAGGGCAGACAGCTGCCCACCAGTGAGCCTAGTTTTACTCCAGGGTTCTACCTTGTAAAAGATGGTTTTTACCTGCCTTGTTTGCTGGTACTTTCTTGTGTTAGAAATGTACGTTTCTAAAGCAGAACCGCCATAATTTCAAGAGGTGTCAGGAAACTTTAAATGCGTGATAAATCTACATGTCCCTCACTGTGCTCCTCTTACTTTTGAGATGATTTCACGGTATCCTTTATTTGGAAATTAGAGGGAATACCTGCTCACATTGTCTTAAAATGCTTCGATATCTAGTTTTAACCTTGCATAGCAGATGGACTGGCCAGACTACAGGCAGGGTTTAGTTTTATTTCACAAGTTGGTAATAATGGCAACAGATAAGGATATAATCATTCAGATTCATCAGAACTGGACAGCATTATTATTAGTATTTTAAATAAAAAAAGAGCTAAAATGTGCTGAAAATTTGGCAACCTATTGACCAAACTGTTTTATCTCAATTTTTTGCCAGATTTTTGTGCTTTTTAATGATAGACAGCTTGCACATTTTTTCGAACTACTATGAACGACTTTATCCAGTTGACTCCAGATTTTTTCAGCTCATTCTAGACAAGTTTGAGATCAAAAGTTGTGAAAAGCTCGAGTTTATGCCTTCGGGTGGAGCCATGACCAGTGACCAAATTTGAAAAGGCTTTTTGCTGCTTTTTTTGCAGTCTTCAGGAAAACATAACCACACATACTGTATCTCTTTAGTGCTTATTTCAGTTATCACCAGATCCTGACTGCTGCCCACATCTTAGTACCATCCATTAAAATGTACAGAAAGCACACTACAAATAATTTTAGGTCAATTAATTTTGTGTTTTCAGCTGATAGAAAGCTTGCACATTTTTTTGAACTCCTCTGAAAGATTTCATCTGTTTGACTTCAGGTTTTTTTGGCTCATTCTTGACAAGTTGGAGGTCATATGTTATCAAAAGCTTGATTTTTTTTTTCAAAGGGCAGAGCCATGACCAGGGGCAAAATTTAGAAAATCTTTTGTCTTGTTTTTTCCAGTCTCCAGCAGCAATAACCACAAATAACTGCAGTGCTTCAACAATCATCACCAAACTACTGAAGGATGGTTACATATTGATTTTCGATACAGTCATGCTTTTATATCATTACTTTGTTACAGCATCCTCTTCTGCCAGTTTAACATTTCCTGCTTTGATTTTCATTTTTACCTCTAAACATTCAGCCCCCACACAGCGTTGCACCTAGGGATATGATTTTTGGTCTGCATATCATCATGAGACCTACAAAAAAGCCTCTTGGACCCATGCCAAAATCTCAACAGGAAGTCCACCAGCTTCAGCACAATTTTAAAATAAGGCATATTTATGGGGCCAAATGACTTTAACCTGTTGTAACTGTTGTACATATTATGATGTGTTCTCTAACAGTTTCTGCCAAGACAACATCACACTGAACATGCCTACATGCAAACATCTCATCCCAAACATCTCATCCCTTCTTTAAACAGGAGTGCACACAACTGGATAATTTGAATGCGCTTTTACTGTAATAAACTATCACACTCAGATTTTGAATTGAAGCCCTCAGTAATTGTCCACAACACTGACATGTTTCACCAAAGGACTCCTGGATCGTGATAACGAGCATTTGGATCTTTCGCCAATTTTGTTACTGTTTTGATTAAGAGCCTCTCTGGTGGAGGAACGTACATACTGCATGTTTAAGCTTTAAAACTGACACCTCATTGGCAGACTTCAGGAGGAATTGAGGCACATTAACAGTAAAAGAAACACCAGATGTCCCCTCCACTTATGCATAGAGCATCATTATGTAATATATGGTAGTCCCAAGCCTTGTATTCCACTTTAGATGTGTTCACTTTTATCTTACTCAGCAACCTACATGCCTCCATTTATTTTAGAGTTTGACAAAAGTAATTGTTGACTCCGTTTTCGTCATAGTTTTCACTTTATTCACTGGACTTTTTACTACTGATCACACTGCCTCTATATTACAACAAAGCTGGTTCGTATTGTGACAAACTGACTTGTTATCAAAGCATCTGGACCTGAAATGTGACGTTTCATTAATTAATTTTATACCACACAAAAAGGCTGTGCAGAAGGCGCTGAACAACTGCATTTGTTTACAAGTTGCTGCAGAGAGAATTGGGGCATGTCATATAAAATGGATGGCACAGAATCTGCTACATACTGTATGTTTAGAGGGAGGCCACATTTATTATTTCTCTACATTTTCACACACTAAGCAATGTTCCCTCCTGCCTGAAATGTTGCCCTACATATCACTGACTATCAGTAAAGAGATGGTATCATCAGGATCCTGTATTTCTAAGGGATATTTTGGTATTGGCAACTAATGGCTGATTTTAGACAAGCTACTGCAGACATGGTACACACTGAAATGTTTTGGATTACCAGATGAATTTTAATATTAGACAAAGATGACTTGAGTAAATGCAAAATGCAGTGCGTAAATGAGGATTTTGTTTACTTAAGGGAAAAAGTCATCTAAATCCAACCCTACCTGAGACTTCAGCAAACCATAGTGAGAGCCACTATCCACAAATGGAGAACACTCAGAACAGTAATGAACCTTCTCAGGAATGGCCGGATTACCAAAAGGACTTAAAGAGTGCATAGATGACTCATCCAGGAGGTCACCAAAGAATCAAGAACAACATCTTAAAGACCTACAGGCCTCACCCAACTCAGATAAGGTCAGTGTTTATGATTCAATAGCAAGAAAGAAGTCAGGTCAGGTCAGATTTGGAAGCATATACTGTTTTGGCACTTTACCATGCCATTGTTGGTCTTGTACTACTCTGGCCTCCTGATACACGTTATCTAAGCCTGTGCATGGCCCATGCCCCATCTCTCCAGATATTCTCCCACCTGCCCTCTCCATAATGCATGTGGTCACCTCCCAGTATGCAGTGAGCTGGATAAGGCCGTCTCCAGGGCACAACAGCATTAGGCACACAGTCTTGCCAAGAATACCCAAAAGTGCACCAAAGAGACGCATTAACAAGGGAGTCCAGCTGGCACCTTTGGCCACCAATGCCCAGGCCTCACAAGAGTACAGTAAGACTGGGATGACCAAGGACCAAAAGACTCTGACTTTTGCCCACATGCTCAGAAACATTGAATACCACACTGTCTTGCTTAGACCATCATTCCTTGATATCGAACTCCTCTATCAGGATCTTGCCATCAGGCACCTCTACTGCAGAGCGACACAGAGCGGATGCAGCATGCCTTGAGGCTCTGTATGGCCCTGTCAACTGGGAGGGGCATAAGTTGTGCCCTGGTGGCCGTCTACTGTCTCCTAAGGCCATGAACCCTGGCCTCTATTTCTCCATATTGACCTTGAAGCCTCACACCTCAGTCTCTGGTCTAGTTTAGTTTGCCATCAAGTTTTACCCTGCGACTCTCCTAAATGAAATCAGTAGTTTCTTTAGAGATGAGGCTACCACTCCTCCTCAGTAACCTAAGGATGGAGTCACTAGGTGCAACCAGGGTACTCAACTTGAAGTCTACCTTGAGAGACTCAGGATCTCGAGAGGCCTCTGGTGTTTCAAGAGGGGCCATGTACTCATTTGCATATGCCTGTGCAACGTCTGGCTATCCAAGGTGCCCAATATTCTATCTGATTCTACAAGAGTCAGCCTTCTTGGGGCACCTCAGGGTTGCAACTGGAAGCTGATGGTCACCACTGAAGAAATAGGCACTCCTGAAAACCTTGTAGACCCTGAGCAGCCTTCTCTGTCCCCCTGTAAGTCAATCTCCATCTTTGTGACGCCATCATTTGAAAACAATTCCAGCACTGAAATTTACGTCAAGAACAGATAAGGAGCAAAGTCATAAGAAAGAGATTGTGCAAAAATGGCATCCTTGGGAGATATTCCAGGCTAAAACTGCTGCTGACCAAAAAGAACACAAAAGCTTGTCTCATATTCCAAACCCATTTTCTTCCGCTGATCCGGGGTTGGGACGTGGAGGCAGCTGGCTAAGCAAGTCAACCCAGACATCCCTCTCCTCAGCAACATTTTCTAAACCCTCCTGTGGGATTCCAAGGTATTCCCACGTCAGATGAGAAATATAATCCATCCAGCGAGTTTTGGGTCTACCCTGAGGTCTCCTTCCAGTTGGACGTGCCCTGAACATCTCCACCGGGAGGAAACCAGGTGGCATCCTAATCAGATGCCCGAACCACCTCAACTGGCTCTTTTCAACACGAAGGACAGTGGTTCTACTTCAAAATCCTTCTGGATGTCCGAGCTCCTCACCCTATCCCTAAGGCCGAGCCTAGCCACCCTTCTGAGGAATCTCATTTCGATCACTTGAACCCGCAATCCTGTTCTTTCGGTCATTTCCCAAAGGTGAGGGTTGAGACAAAGACTGACCAGTAAATTGAGAGTTTTGCCTTCCGGCTCAGTTCCATCTTCACCACAGTGGTGCGGTACAACATCTGCAAAACTGCAGATGCTGCGCCAATCCCCCTTTCAAACTCACCGTCCCTTCTACCCTCACTGCTTAACAAGATCCTGAGGTACTTCAACTCCTTCACTTGGGGCAAAGACACCCTCCCCACCCAGAGGGAGCAACCAACCATTTTCCAGCAGAGAACCTTGGCCTCGGACTTGGAGGTGCTGGCCCTCATCCCGACCGCTTCGCACTCAGCCACAAACTGCCCCAGTGCCTGCTGGAGGTGCTTGTCTCATATTTGCCAAAAAATCTTGGCGATCCCCAAGACTTTAGGAAAATATTCTGTAGACTGATGAGACCAAAGGAAGTTGTGCGGCCCGCAATAGTCAAACGTGGTGGTAGTAGTGTGACGGTCTGGAGTTGCTTTGCTGCCTCAGGACCTGGACTACTCGCCATAATTGATGGAATCATGAATTCTGCTCTCGACCAGAAAATCGTGAAGGAGAATGTCCAGCCATCAGCTTATGACCTCAAGCTCAAGCATTTGGGCTATGCAGTGGGACAATGGTCTGAAACACACCAGCAAGTCCACCTCTGAATGGCCTAAAAAAAAAAAAAAAAAATCAAGATTTGCAGTGGACAAGTCAAAATCCAGACTTAAATATGATTGAGATTCTGCTGGATGATCTAAATCATGCTTGGCAACCCTCCAGATAGGCTGAATTCAAACAATTCTGCAATGAAAAGTGGGCCTAAATTCCTCCACTGAGATGTAAAAGACTCATTGGCAGTTTCATTAATCGCTTGCTTGCAGTTGTTAGGTTTAGGGGGCAATTACTTTTACACATAAGCCCAGGTAGTTTTGAATGACCTTTTTAACAGCACTATATGGATGCAAATTCATAAAAAAGTGCCTCTCTGTTAAAACTATTAACAGACTTAACCGTAGACAACCCAACCTCAAAAATATGAAAATATCCCTTTATGGGAGTGCAGTTATTTGAGATTATGAAATGATTTCTCCTAGGCTAAAAGTCTGATTGAACAAGTCTTACATTGTGTTGTTTTATTTTTCTACTTTAACATTAATCCACAGCAAAGCAGGGATCATCACTCCGCTTTGATTATTTATTCATGCACAAACTTCAGAGGTGTTTTACTTCCCTCATTCTTTCCCATGATAGTGAAGCCCGATGCAGATTGCTTTGGACAAGATATGAGCTGCATTATTCTTTTTAATTAGGGGGCTGATGTTTATAAGCCCCAAACAGTAAGTCTAGATAATAGTGTATTCATGTCCAGTTAATCAAAATCATGTTGGCAGATAATGGCTGCCAGGGGCTCCACCAGGTTTGCAAAAATTTAATTAGCAAAGCCATGAATCTCCCTCTCTACTATGCTCGCTCAAGGGTGAAAAGGGCCTGAATGCAACATTGAGTTTGTGCTTGAGCGGTTTAAAAAAGTTTAAAGGTCATCTTTTAGACCTATAGGGGAGTTTTAACGTCTTCGTTTTAAGTGCAAAAACAAGCACAGAGATGTTTCTTCTATATGTAATGCACCAGGCTGTGATTTGAGGATAATTAGCTTAGCTGCTGAGGCTCTGGTGGTGGAAGTCAGTTAGGAGTCGAGGCAGAACTTTGAGAAACAACATGTTCTAAAAAAGAGAGCTTCCCTGAATGTTGTTGAAACGCAGACTGAGGCAGACAGTCAAGACTGTAAAGACAAACAAAACCAAAATAAAAGAACAGACAGGTGAAAAATATAAACAGACATGAGCTGTAAAACAGCAGGGGAGGCAAATATGAGTGCAAGCTGGAAAGTTTTATGGCTACAGGCCCATTTACACAGCCAATTTGAGGCAAAAACAAACTTCAAAATGTACAAACCATATAAGCAAATTGACATCTGTGTAAATGGAGGAGCTGCCACAATGCTTTGTTTGTTGAACTTGTACACACCATGCTTCTTTAGCCAGAGTTGTTATAAAGGCAGAAAATCATCAGAATTGCAAGTCTTCTTCAAAACAGCTGCAAAAGCATCAATGTATAAGGTGGAGAGGAACTTTGTATAAAAGGTAAGCTGGTTCATGGGAAGTTCAGTGAACGGGGAAAAACAGAAAACCAAGGGTCATGGGGGGAAAATGAAAATCTGAAGATGAGTGGGTTGACAGAGACTGTTACATAAGCAACAGCCTTGTCAAAGTTCTCATTTTATAAAAGGACACCTGGCGGGTTCAAGTGTGGATATCAGTAACAAAAAATAGTTGAATTTAACCTTTAAGTGTCCCTCTGTTGACAAGGCAAAGCAGGATGTTAGATGTTAATGAATCTACATGTCCTATCAGCAACATTCTGTGGAGGTGGAGCAGACATAAAAAAAACCCCAAAAAACTGTCATATCTTATCATGATTATTCTCTGAATTTCTGTAGTTAATTGTGATTAATCTCACCTTTTTCTTGCATTTTGAAATTCCTCTATTTTGAATTTAAACTATTTATTTTCTGTAGTGTCTTAAACCATGGATAACTGACTTTCTGTTTGGATAAAGATCTTTAATTCAGAAGTAAAAAAGGAACCTCAGGTAGATGTATTATAATGGCATGACCTCAAACATGGAAAAAAGAACTTGCTATGGATTAAAAGCAAAGTAAAGGAACAGTGAAAAGGTAAATGTATGATATCACAAGGTGCAATGACCTGTGATTCGCCTACTGAGCTGTCTGTGATTTTTTTTTAAAGTGAAATGAGACATTAAGGAGTGGTAGTGGACTTATTTTACATGACTGTGGCTGCAGGGAGGTGTTGCATTGGCTTAACCAAATTGTGTCGAAAGGGACAATACAAAATTGCGATTTTAAAAATGCACCAGTTTTGGATCTTAGTATGCAAAAGCCTTAAATTAGGGCTGTTAATAAATTAATCACAATTAACTCTAAGTTAATTTTATGTGTCAGAAATTGTTGCATATTTAATAAGAAATATGGGTTTCCGAATACGTAATCAGCAATGCACCTTGACCATAACCAATGTGGATTGCAGTGCAGCTGGGTCCTGGGAGGATTGGGAAGGCGTAATTCATATAGGCATACAAACATACTCCATACTTGATCTACTGTTTTGTATTTTTCTGTATTGTCTTAAAAAGAATGGATAAAAAGATTTGGGAAAAAAGAAATGCAAGCTTACATTGGGTCAATCATGTTCGCAAAATGAGTCTAGAACTTTCATATTTAGGAGGTCATTGTTAGTTCATGCAGGACACGGTAGTCATACGTATGCCCAGCTGTGACCAGCTGACAGCCAGCTGATCTTAATTATCACCTCCCAACTCCTACAGCCAATAACAGCTCTTTCTCTCAACACAGTATGATGTCACATCACACTGCTGCTGGCAAAGCTTAACCTCCTCCACCCCAGCTGCCTCCTTTATTACATAAAGCATGTTGCACCCTCACATTGAGATTCATGCAACTATGTACTGCTTTTGAACTAATTTCATTGTATTAGGTACACGTTGTAATTACTGTATCCATCCATATGAGGTTGAACTGTCTGCTCCCTGGCAAGTCAAAACATGCTGCTTGACTAACTGAGAGAGCATCTTTGGAGCAAGTCATTTAAATAACTGTCTGACCAATCAAACCCGCGGCTGCAGCTTCCTTTTAATCAGAGTTTTACATTTCTTCATTAGAACAAGAGCAAAGAACCACATTGAAAGCTTCTCTTGGCGAAGATTTTTTGCACCTCTCTGGACCAGCCTAGGCTTGAGTTTTGTCCACCAGCAACTCCCACTGTTCATAAACTAAGGCAGTGCCTGCCTGTCTAGCTCAGGTACAACACGAGATACTCATGATAACTATCTCAATTTGTCTTTTTGCTCTGATTGGCTCGTAATGATTGTAACAGACAGAAAATTCATCACACCATCTTCACAGAATTTTTTGAAAAGTCCTGCCCTTCTCAAACACTTTGTATGGGAATTGCTTTTCTTGCCACACCATTTGAGAAACACTGTCTTATGCAACGGATGTAGAACAGACTATTTCGTCTGTGTCAGGTTACCTTTCTCTCACTCTCTACAGTAAAGAGCAACTAAACCCTCTGACAATTTTTTTTGAAAACCTATGCATATGGGGATTTCATAGTACTATTGATCAGTTAGGTCCCAAATCATGACGTTTGTGCTCAATTTTTAAAAACTCAACAGTTTGTGTGAAAAATATGCATAGTGACTGTTCCCTACAAGTTGAAACAGCCTGCTACAACTGAATTATTTTGAAACATTGCTACTCGCATGTTGGGCTATTCAAGACTCCATCCATCAGAGACTTTGCTGTGACACTTTTGGATTGTGGATAATGTAATGCTGTTGCTGTAGATTGCAAATCAGTCACGTCATTCTTAAACTAATCCAATAATATACTAACTTGTGTTCTCGACTTGAAATTGTTTCCTTATTTCAACTGTCATTAGTTGAAAAACTGTTAAATTCACTAGTAGCAGCAAACGCACAAGTTTCCGGACATAGGTGAGATCAAGCAGAGACGTCACTGTGTCACACTAGGATTGTGGGTAATGTAGTGCTGTGGACCAAGATCACATATAAACTATTTCTCTTCAATTGAGGAGTATAACAAATGAATTGGTGTCTTTTATGTAGCTCGTGGTAAGTCCACCTTATGACATTATGGCAAACAATCATATCTGGAAATCAGTAGGCTGAATGTTGTGGCTGATAAGGGACAGTTGGAAGGAAGGACTGGGCTTGGCTAATAGCTAATCCTTCCCAGTCCTAACCATGATGTTCTTTTGGCATTTTTTTAATTTCTAGGATAGATACCCCCCAGCTCCGAAACTCTGGGGATTAGTTACTCTTTAATGGTTACACTGGGAAAAAGTGTATTTTTTTCGACATAAAAAAGAACGTCTATTTCAGCTTTTTATAAGACAACTGTAGTCTCATCATATGTCTCCGAACAACTATTACCTTACAGGAAGTATGTCAGAGCATGAAGCTCACAGGTTGTCTGTAGAACAAATTCAGGATTGCTACAGCCCTTTATAGTCTAGACAAGAAAGCACATACTGAGGATCAAAAGCAGAGTATGTCTGCCGCACCAAAGGGCTCACAGAGAAAAAGGTATTATCACACTATGTATAGTATCAGGAACCCCTCCAGTGCTGCTTTTATCATTACCCTTTTATCTTCTTGCTCTTCTTACATCTATAAGTCAAATTTCCTACACAAATTATTGTGCCCCGAATGCCATCGCCACATAACCTATCTTGAGCTTTGTGATAATACATTGCATAGGGAAGAGTTGCAGATTTTTAACTGCATACTGGCAGTCATCGAATGAGTTTTGGATTCAGATCTTTGCCTGCACCCAGCCGCCATGCAGACAAACAAATGGAACCACAGTCCAAGCAAAGCCTAATGCACCACGGAGAGGACATTAGAAACACATATCCTGTTTTATTAATGTGGTCAATACAGTCCATTAGGCCACGGATTTAAAAGCCACAGAGCTCTTCCACTTCCATTTATATTTTCCTCCAACCCTTGGTAATGTTTTTTTGTCCAAGAAGGCCAAGTTCCTTCTATATTTTCAAAACAACACTAACAGAATTATCATGTGGACTGTATCTAAAATGTGAATGGCATTTTAATCTTTTTATATTTTGGAAATTAGAGTTAAGTTTTAAATAACGGGTGAATAATGTCAACGAGTATGAGAGATCTCCGCTATTGTCATAACAGCATCTCTTAGTCTGGTAAATAACTTTAATGGGCATCCATTTGCGGTCTGCCTTTAGACAGATATTACTCCGTAATCAAATTCCATGTCTTAGTCAAGACAAAGATATAATGGAGTAAATTGTGCAAAGAATAGTAGAAAATAAACAAAGTGAACTTGTGTTAACACAGTGCCAGAGCTGGATATCTAGACAGACAGATGCTTGGCCTTCTGTTGAAGTCTGATTGGAATATGGACTTCCAGAGTCCCATTATGGACAATGTCGGAGAGCACAGTGAAGGAAATCTGGGGGTTTTGCTCAGGGATAGATATGCAAATCCTTTGTTGAAATCTTGGATGCACATATATGTAATAAGCATGATTGAGTGGTTGACCATACATTCCAGTATATGAAGCCTCCAGTTTCGTCAGTGTCAGCAAAGAAGCTAGTCTATACATTGCAGCAGGGTCTGGTTTTACCATATTGCTCAGCTAATCTTAAGAAACGCCCATCTAAAAACAGATGTCAATGCAAATACATGTTTCGAATCCAATGTTTTTCAGTGGTTCACTTTCCCATTGGTAGGCCAGTTTGATTTAGTACTACTTCATGAACCCCAAATACAGTTACTGTACCTGTAGTACATTGGCCAGATGTTTTAGTCTGCTTTCTTTTAAGGAGACAACAATTATAACCAATCTAAAAATGTAGAAATTCTAGAGTGACTACGTTGTTTACACCATGTATTAACATCTATGTTCTGACAAATGGACAATACTTAACTCTTGAATCTTCTTCAGAAAGATCTGGTGAACCCCCTTGGAGGACTTAGGCCTAGAAGGACCCCCTGAAAATCTGGCAGAACAAAATGGTGGACTTGAGATGATTTGGTGATATGGTTCCTAAAGGCTTTATGTAGTTCCTGGCATGATACATATGCCCACTAAATTTCAAGTTTCTACGTTCATTGGGCTGTGGGGGCTAGTTTCTAAAAATACTGTAGGGGCATCGCTTAGTCATTTAGCCATCAACATCATCTTTATACATTTTATTGTCTTATTGGGCTATTTTTATGCCATGTTTCAACCCCTGAAAAACAACTTACTGTTTCATGATGAACCAAGAAAGCCCCTAATATCCATTCATCACATTCATATGTTGACGTTTGCCTTTCATAGAGTAAGGTGAAGTTCTTTGAAGTTGCCTCATCAACTTTGAGCTTGAGCCAATCAACAGGAGTGGTTATCTAAGTGATAAATCAGCATCAGGTACTTTCTCTTTCCACATGGTGCCATTGTGAATGCTAGAACATTTTCAAATGGGTTGCACTTTTTAAGCACATGAAAACTTGCTCAGATATGACAAAAGAGGCTAGGTTTTTACTATTCAAATTTATACAGAAAGACATAATGGCAAATAATTTTTGTTGCCCAACCATAGCAGAGCACCTTCGATGAAAAGTCACAGATTTTTACAGTCAGAATCTTTTACAGTCCAAACTTTTGGCTGTCCTGACACAAATTTTACTATTTAAATTCTGAATTGACTTGAAACAGTGGCTCGTCTTATAAAACACAATATTTCCTGTCACCACCAGGAGGTGCTAGGATCTGTCCTAAATATTATCCTATTTAGTATAAGTATTCAAGTCTGGACCCCTTTTATACATGAAAGTTTTAGTGCTATTGGACCATGTTCAGCTGAGAAAAAAGCAATTTCCAATTTCTTCAAAAAATATATATATTTATGGGCTTACCATGGCCTCACCCTTTGAGTTTTGTATATGAGTTGGATAACTTATCATTATCAAGGTCTTCCCTAGCTTTAGGCCAAATTCCAGCTGAATTGGATGAACCACATAGGACAAGTTAACCCTAGAATATATCCTGGACATGGGCCAAAACATGCCAATTTTGGCTAATTTATTTGAAATTGTGGATTTTGTGTTGGAATTGGGATATAGACCCAATAGGCTTTTTTGTAGACCTTGTCAAGCTGCATCTACCCTGCAAACGTCATAATTTTAGGATAAAGTTAAAGTGGAGGACTTTAACTTGGACAAAGTCCTGCAATTTTATCAAAATGTAAATCACACTGGAAATGATATTTCCTGTCACCACTAGGAGGTGCTATGATTTGTACAAAATATTAAGATATACTGTATATGAATTTAGGGCTGGACCCCATTAATACATGGAAAGTTTCAGTGTTATTGGACCATGTCCAGGTGAGATAAAAGCAATTTCCAATTTCTTCAAAAATAAGTACATTTAAACTTTTACCAAGGCCACACCCTTTAAGTTTTGTGTAGGGGTTGAAGAACTTATCATTATCAGGGTCTTCTTTAGCTATAGGTCAAATCTGAGCTGAATTGAATGAACCACTTAGGACAAGTAAGCCCTAGAATATATCCTGGAAATAGACCAAAACATGCCAATTTTGGCTAATTTATTCAAAATGGTGGATTTTGTACTGATCTTAAGATATAGTCCCAAGAGGCTTTTTTTGTAGACCTTGTCAAGCTGCATCTACCCTGCGAATTTCATAATTCTAGGATAAAGTTAAAGTAGGGGGCTTTAACTTTGAAAACTGCTACTGATGCTATATGCAATCTGGAATGTGCATCATTAAAACTCAAAGTTTTGCAATCTTCTCAACACTACTTTATATGCAAACCTCACTTTTTGATCTTGCAGAGACCCTCAAAAGTCCAACAAAAGATGGAGAAAAAAATTGAACTTTGAAGTGACAGATCCACACACTATTGTGGTGCTCAGGCCCAAACAATAATATATTGTAATTTTATTTACATAGGTTTTTAAGTTTTAAATGACACTTCCAGTCACACTCTGTGCCCCCTGAGGACAGCTGCATAAATTACTGAGCTGTCTGTATAATTATTATTTTCGAGTGTTTATAAGACCTGAAGGAAGTTGACCTGTCACAAATGGACTTAATTATTTATAATTTTCTAAGGCATCCAGATTTTTACACTAGAAAGTTTAAATGGGAAAAGGGAGCACAAGGGTTGAGTTTTACTTTTCTCAAAATGTCCTGAATCTGTTATCTGTGAAAAAGTAGAAGTTTTGTTTATCTACTCAGAGCAGCATCCAGTATTTCTGGCACCATTAGAGCATATCAGTGTGTGTGCACTGCAAAGCTAAGGTTACTGTGTTATTTCCCTCTGTAGTCCCTTTCCTAGCTTGTGTCGGACCACTCCCTATGACAGTAATGGTTCTTTAAAAGCTTGGCAGAGGTGTGTTCCCTTTGCTGTCTGACAAGCTTGGGCAGCAATGGTCAGAGCCTGCCTTGTAGCACACCTGCCCCCCCCTCCCAAACCCTCTACTCTCTCATAAGAGCTCTATTTCAGGTGTGCAGACATGGAGTCTATCCTGATTCAATGAGACATTATGCAGCACAAAGAGATTCACGGGTGCAGTGTCGCGCCCTCATTCCAAGGATCTGTAGTGAGCAGTTGAGAGTGTTTCTCTTTTCTTTTTCGTCTGTATTGTATCCTGATTCCCAGGGCAGAGAGGGAAGAGACAGATAGCGGAGAGTGATAAGACACAAAACACTTTTATTCAGCTCTAGGTTTGAAACAGGGAAATTAATTCAGACTTATTATCAGGCCCTTTCAGGAGCCAGAGGGGCTGAAACTTGAGCACTGTCTGCACTGATTTTCAAAAAAAAAAATTGTTCTAATGGAGGTAGACAGTGTATATTTGAATTTCAAAATAAAGTCTGACTATTAAAGACATAGTTCAGTATTTCTGAAGACTTTGCTGCTGTACTTGTCAATGGTGAGAGTAAAAGCCAGGAGCATAGCCAGAAGGGGGGAATATCTA
The DNA here is from genome assembly GCF_018320785.1 of Cheilinus undulatus. Taxonomy (NCBI): domain Eukaryota; kingdom Metazoa; phylum Chordata; class Actinopteri; order Labriformes; family Labridae; genus Cheilinus; species Cheilinus undulatus. The sequence continues at coordinate 12,120,201 of NC_054881.1, read as the reverse complement.
ACTTTGCCCAAACCAATAGAAAACAGGGGGATGCATTGGTTCTTTTTTCCTATTCTGTTCCCTTATGTGTGCATTTTTCAAGCCAAGATTTAAAATGCCAAAAAATCTGGGCATTATTTGGTGAAACAAAACACAGTTTTAACTTCATCTATGAAATGCAGTCCCTAAGTGCCATTGATATGTAACATTTCTCAAACCAGATTTATCAACTTGGAACAAAAACACAACATGTCAAGGACTGACAATTTCCTCTCTTGCCTCCTCAAGAGAAAAAGAAAGCTTTAAACGCTTACATAACTTTGTTTGTGAAGGAAACTAGTGTACCATTGAGGACCACAAAGGACTGATATATTTCTATAGGCTTATTTTACAGTGTTTAGGACATTTTCTAAGAAGTATGTTTTATAGGCTATGAGCATTTAGAAGTGAAAATGAAAATCAGAGAATGCCATTCAAATAGACTGCAATTTCTGGGGATGGCTGGGGATCGGAGGGTCGCCGGTTCAAGTCCCGGTCAGACCATATCTGGACTTTGGCCTGGTAGCAGAAGAGGTGCCAGGTCACTTTCTGAGCACTGTCGAAGTGCCCTTGAGCAAGGCACTGAACCCCAAACAGCTTACAGCAGCGCTTCAATAAGAGCAGCAGGGCCATCACTCTGACATCTCTCCATTAGTGCATGTCCATGGAGATCCTGTTTGTGCATGTGTATTTGCATGTAATTCAGCCTATGTGTGTGTAGCATGTATAACAATAGAGTTTAAACTGTGAATTTCCCTTCGGGGTTTAATAAAGTATGACTTAACTTAATTTCAAAGTAAAATCGCGTTTTTCTAAACTTAACCTTTAAAATTTCTTAGGTAGAATGGATTTCTAAATAAAAGTCCTGATCATTTCCGTTTACTTTATTTACAATCGCTTATAAGCTGACAAGACTTTCAAACCCCAAATTTTCAAATGAAATCAAGTATCTATTAGGTGGACTGGATTTTCAAAATAAAGCCTCAATCATTTCAAAGTTATTTTCGTCTTTTGAGTTGTGAAAGTCAACTTTTAAAACTAAAGTCTTTAAATCTCTCAAGTGTACTGGACTTTCAAAATAAAAGACTTAACAATTTGAAATTCAGTTAATTAGTATTTCTTATGTAAAATGAATTTTTAAATAAAAGCCATGGTGTAGTCTAATTCAAAGTCTCAAAAGAATTAACTTGTAAGAAACTGAGGCTTTTATTTATAAAATCCACTTTAAATAAGAAATACCACTGAACTTAATTTCAAATCATTTAGACTTTTTTTTTTTATTATTATTTATTTTAAAAGTCTAGTCCACTTAGGGGATTTAAAGTTTTATTGTAATTTGCTTTTAGTTTGAAAATCGAAAGAATTTCACTTTTATTAACAGACTTTTATATTTCAACTACAGTAAACCTCCTGATATTCTAGGGTAATCCCTTGAAAATGATTAAAGGTTTTATTTTGAAAAGCCACCCTTATCATATATTGTACTGAAATTGCATTGAATGATTGAAGTTTTGATTTTGAAAGTCCAGTTCAATTTGAAGATTCAAAAGAGTTTACTTGAAAGAAATGTTCTAAATCAAAAGGTTCAGGTTCTCTTATTAGTTAATCAGATTTTCAAAATAAAAGCCACTAATTTCAAACTGAATTCCTTGGACTCATTCTGTGCGGACTGGATGTTCAAATTAAAGCCCCGGTCATGAAAAGAAAAAACAAACAAACGAAAAAAAAAAAACAAAAAAAAAAAAAACATGATTTTGTCTAGTCGGCTACAAGACAAAGCTTCAGTGTCGTGTGACAGGCCAAAGATGACATCTATTTATTTCTGCTGATGCAACACTCATGCATATAGTAGGGTATGCATGTAGCTGGCTTGCATATCTGCCAAAAAGGGGAAAGAAGAAGCCACCACTGCAACCACTCATGTTAACATTTGTTCATGCTCCTGCATGTGGACAATGGAGTCATCCTACTATGGATGGTTTAACATGTTTTAAATGCTAACAATGACCTTCTTCCTTCTTTTACCTCTACCTTGCAGCTCAGAGGATGAAATGGGTCCATGCTGTGCAGACATGAGAGTATTTAAAGAGAGAAGGTGGCGTATAGAATTGCCTTTATGACTTTACTTACTGCAAGCACCTGTACTTTAGCCACATCGCTTGCAAACTGTGCTCAGGTGCATGAATCATGCCCAAGACCACCTTTTTCTGAGTAAGCTCAGGCCTGCTTGTATTCAAACTGACCAAATGAACTGGACTTCTAGGGTCAAGTGTACTCAGATCAAGGCCTTGGTCTCTTGTATGAAACCACTCATGCTGTACTTCATACCACCCCACTTTAAAAGGGTGAGCTATCCCTTTGAAATACAAAAGATCCTACTTCATTCATATTTAATACACTTGAAGAGATTATTAGTTGAAATAATTTGGTTGCAGAAAATGGAAAAAGAAACAGATTGTCAGCCCAAAATCCTGGCACATCTTCTACCCAGGCTGCACAGCTCCCACAGATACATTCTACAAATGTGCATTTTGCACGCCTTCCTAACAGATACTGAGACGGGTAAGGTTTGACCCCTAACAATTTCCCGCAAGGTTAGCATGGCCTCCCTACCATGTTCATCCAGTCGCCCCATACATCAGCGCTGACACTGGAAAATTAATGTCACAGACATCCAGAGCTGGGCAATGCCACTGATGGCATCTTGCACAGTGGCTGGACACATTAGAGATCAGCAGCCTCGCCTCAGCTTTATGTTTGAGGAAACGCTAAAGAGCAGACTTTCCTTTTGGAATCTGCATCCTTGCAATAAATTAAAATCCAATCAAAAAGAGTTCAGTTAAATGAGTAGTAAAGACAGCCATATCTTAAGCAGAAATTCCACTTTTTTACACAAGGAGAGTAACTGGAGTGATGAGATGAGCAGTTCTCACGGAGAGGCTCCCGCTTTAATTATGCTATCATTAATAACACATTATAGATCAGTCTCAGGGAGAAACAATTCATCATGTTAGCTGAAGGGTCACAAACATGATGAAGTGATTAAAAGTTAATGTTTGGTTAATGATCATTGCAATACTTGGATTAAGATGGAAACTAAGGTCTCATTGGGCATCTTGGCATACTATAATGAAGGAGATATTAAAATTTTAATACCTCTGCTATCTAAGGAACGTAAATATTTGAGCTCTTGAATTGATTAATTAGTTATTTTTGCAGTATTTTCCATCTGAATGATGAAGCAAAATGTCTTCAAAACTGCCTCTTTTGTTATGTAAGTAGGCACTTGTATATTATTACATCTACCCCATGCATAATGCATGTTTACCTTACTCTTAATTGCACCACTTACAGCAATACTTTATCATATCATATAGTACCCATCAGATCTTGGTCCAATGCATTGTAAAAGCACCACCAGGCTTCTTCCGTGGTCAGTCATCTCAGAGCTGAAGGGTACAATGTCCAAACTTCTGACTCAAACGAACTCCTTGAAAGAAAAATATATAGTGATCACCAACGACAGGCGTCTTTGACAGACAGACAACATGTCCTACAAGAGACAAGGCTGAGGGAAACGGGGGAGAAGTGAGAGCGAGAGGAGGAGGAGGAGCAGGCAGCATTCCAGCCTGCAGTAACCTTGATGACACCCTTCATTACTATGTGCCGGCTGACAGCCTGACAGAGGCATGCGGCACCAGATGGAGGGGAGGGACACAGCACCATTCCCACCCTCTGCTCGTCCTCTGTCGAGGGGCAGCACGGAGGAAGTTGTGGGTATGGAGGGGAAGGAAAAGGAAGAAGGGGGGGGATAGCAGTCGCGTTGGTGCACAGCTTGACTGACACTGCACTGGCTCAGCTCTGCAAGGCTGCCCTTGTCCTTGTGCTTTGACAGCAGGTGGCCTAAACTCTGGCCTGACCTTGCCACATCAAAACCGAAGCTTACTACTCTGCATGAAGCAGGAGGACCCTCACTCCAACCTCTGTATAATTCCCCCCCATAAAGATGTCAACTCCAGTATGCATCATCAGAAATTTTAAATCACAGCAGGGTAAAAAAGTTCCCATGTCGCCAAAAGATGATAAGCAGCAGAGTGCAGGTATTAAAAAACTGCTGGGTTTAAACTCTTTCTATATCGATGACGTTTGAAATTTAGTGTGAAAATCCTCTTAGGAACATCACAGGTGCATCCAAAAAAATTTTTCCAGGGCTCTCGGACTACTTTAACAGCCAAAGTAAGGGGACATAAAGCATGTGCATCCACCAATGTAAGTAGCATTTTTATCTATTGTATCTTCTTTAGCTGCAGTGGTGTGCCTTGTGGCAACTCTCAATGTGCCCAGGCCTGCCCCAGAGCTGGCTGGGTCCCTGAAAAACCCAAAGAGGGGTTGTGATTTATGGATATTTTATCTCATGTGTGTTGGATGTGTAGAATTGATGCTAAAATTCTGGCTAATAGTGACCACACTTTGGACCTGAAAAGTTCGTCCAGCTGTTACTGAATTTTCATGTTTGAATGACTTATTTGCACAACTTTTTAACCCCTTTTCAACAATTTCTCTGCCCATTTTTGCAACTTCTTTTTGTCAACTTAAACCCATTTTGGCTGTTTTTCAGTTGTTTTGCCACCTTTAATCATTTTCGCTAATTAACACATTATTGTCCACTCTCTTGCACTGTTGTGCCATTTTTAACCCATATTTGACGTTGCTCATCCATTTATGCCATTTCTAACCCCTTTTTGCTGTTAACTATCATGAATTACCACCGTATTGCCACTTCACGCCCATTTTTCCACTGTTTTGCCTTTTTAGGAACACTTTTGCCAATCATTTGTCACAGCCTATGTTTGATGTTGATTGGCCTTTTATGCAACTTCTAATCTCTTTTTGCAGTTTATTGCCCTGTATTGCCACTGTTTTGCCAATGTTTTGCCACCTTACACCAATGTTTAGTCACTTTTAACCAGTTTTTGATATTTTTCAGCCACCTGTTATCCATTTTTTGTAATTTCTAGCCCTGTATTACGACTATTTTTTCCACTTTAAGTCAATTTTTGCCTTTGTTTCATCACTTTTAGCCAATTTTTGATGTTGTTCGTCTATTTTGCCAATTCTAATTCCTTTTATGCAGTTTAAAAAGCTATTCTTTTGTCACTTTAGGCCTATTTCTCAACTGTTTTGCCATTTAAGCCCATTCTGCCACCTTTTGCCAATTTTTGCCAGCGTTTTGTCACTTTTAACCAGTTTTGAAGTTGTCTGGCCCTTTTACCACTTCTAACCCATTTTTTTGTGGTTTATTACACTGTATTGCCACTGTTCTGCCACTTTGTGCACATTTTCCACTTTTTTTTGCCAGAACACGCTTATTTTGGACACTTTTGCCAATGTTTTTTTCACTTCTAACCCATTTTTGCTGTTTGTCACCATGTATTTCCACTTTACTGCCAAATTCCGTATGCCCATTTTTGCCAATGTCTTGTCCAATCTTTGATGCTGTTCGACTCTTTCTATATCCCATTTTTGCCGCTTTCTGCCCATTTCAGTTGCTTTTCATTCATTAGCTACACTTTTTTGCCCATGTTAACCACTTCTTTTTGACAGTTTTTATCCATTTTTCATGTTGTTTGCCCCCTTTTGCCACTTTTCACCTAGGTTTTTCTCTTCTTTTTTGCCTCTTTAGACAATTATGCAATTATCTTCCATTAAAGTTGTCCCATATTTTTCTGTTTTCCTTTCTTGCATCCTGCTTTTTGCCCACATCTTGGCCTAAATTTGAACATTAGTTTCCAAGTGGTTTAGTTTAGCGTGTCATGATTTACCATACCTCTAGAAAGGTAATTTTGTTTTAAGAAAAAGGTTTTACAGTTTGAAAAAAGCTATATTTGAACTACAGCTTAGCAAAGTAAAATTCACATTGTGTTGCCTCGACAATGTGAAAATTCATAGAATGTGGCAAATGTCTTACTACTGCCATGAAAGAAAGCGTGAAGATGATTCCGTGTCTCTTTCACAACTTGGAAGAGCATACTGGATCCATCCATCCTGAAGGAGCTTCATACAGCACAAGCCTGTGCATCACATCACGCTGCCAAGTTGGAGAGATCAAGAGCAACTTTCTAATTTATTTCTAGTGAGTCAAATGTAAGCTTTTCTATGTTTTATGGCTAATATTAACAAGGTAAGGCAAATCACAGTGTTAAAGTGAGGTATTAGTGCAAGGGATAGAGGTGGGGAAAATATCAAAGTACAAGGACTAAGTAATATCAATTAAAAAAAATATGTAAAGTAAAATAAATGACTGCAGAAATTCAACCACTTTAAAGTGACTGAACCTATTCAACAGGGGACTATAAAGTTCAAGATGAAAGTTGAAGTTGCAAGTCGACAGTTGAAGAAAACCCATTTTAAATCTGGTATAGAGTTCACCAAAAGGCATGTGGAAGACTCCATGGTCAAGTGGGAGAGTGTTCTTTGGTCTTATGAGGCCAAAATGCTGCTTTTTGGCCATCAGACAAGACGCCATTCTCACTGTGGAACACAGTGGTAGCAGCATCATACTGCGGGGATGATTCTCAGCAGCTGGCCCTGGAAGGCTTGTAAAGGTAGAGGGTAAATAAATGCAGCAAATTTAGGAAAATCCTGAAAGGCAATCTTATTCAGTCTGCAAGATACTATTGACATTACTTTTAGAAATCTGTTTAACTTTGACATTAAAGAGTCAAAAAGCCAAATTATATCATCACTAAAATCAATAAAAGGGTAAAACATCCAAGGGGGTGAATACTTTTTATAGGCACTGCATGTAGGCCTAGAAGTGAGGAGATGTTACTTTAAACATAGAGCAATGCCAAATGGCCCATAGGGATGGCAATTTAGCAGCTTTGTGTGGTTCAGTAAAGATGTCATATTGGTGGAGCTTCATTAGAGCACTGCTGCAGAATCTCTCTTTCAGAGGGTTCTCATTTAGGACAGAGAGGGATTTCTTTGGGGGCCCACTCCACCAAGGCCACCCCTAGGCATGCAACAGCTGTGCACAGAGGTGATCCTTCTCATCCATTTTAATCCAGACTACTTATGCTACCAAAGGGCTAATTATTAATATTAACACTGAAAACAAAGCAATAGGGAGTACCAACAACAGTTGATATGAGGTGTTTTGATGAGAGGCTTCTTTAACTGACCGTGCTTGTTTGAATGCTGCAGGATGACACAGAGAGCCATCTGACAGTCCCAGAGCTGTAGGAGATACAGTCATGGTGGACTGATCAAAGGTGGCATTGCCAGCAAGTTCCCTTTAAGGACATTGGCAGTTAGCGCAGGGCTGCCCGGCCGCTTTGTCTTCCTGGCAGCTCTTTGATGAGAGCCCCCCTGGGTGATTCACTCTTACTTACAGAAGTGCACACGGCTGTTAAGAATTGGATCAAAACAGATTGAGAGGGGGTTGAATGCGCAGTGAGGAAGAGCAGAGCAAAGGATTAGAAAGCGGGAGATAGATGGCAGGGATAGAGGAACAGTGTGTAAAAAGTAGGAGATGGAGCACGAGGCAGACAAAGGGTGACTCAAAGAGAGAGGATTAAAATGTTGGAATATTCAGCCTTATTCATCAGATCATTGTTGTCATATTGAGATGGAAAAGGTCACTGTATTTAATGGTCTCTCTGTCCTGGGGTGGCTGACATGGGGTTGTGCAATCATCTCATCAATTTGAAGAGAGAATCAGTCACGCTAATCTTTGCATGGGTATAAATCTGATGTAAATTTAGATGAATCCCTGCCCTACTTAACTCATCAGCCTTGACAGTTTTGCATGAAATTTTCCATTCTCCATTCATGCGTCTTGCTCACGTCCTGGTTCGAATCCAGTGGGTTTCTCTTGTGTTCTTTAAATGGAGCTCTATGTAAATGATGATGTCTAAATGAACTAGAACATGTCAGGATATTTAAATTTCATACTTTGAATTGCCCGATAAAAATTATGCTGTTCAATTCTGATCTTTTTCTCTTGAAGAGACAATTTCTATTCTCATCTCACTTACATCCATCATGGGCATTTGGATATTAAGGGGTAATCATTAATGATTTGTGTGGGTGCACTTGATATCAGATAGCTCAGTCTGAGGTGGTCTCGGATGCCTTCATCTGGACATACTGGCATGCATTAAATACCTTTCCATGAACTGTAGTGAGATGTAATTTTCCACTAGTAAACAAAAAGTATGGATTTATTTATATCCATCAAACAGCACAGAGTGATATAAATTGTGGCTCTTTAGAGAAGTTGACTACAGCGTAGTGGTAATATCAGTCTTTGTCATTTGGTGAAATTTTGCCTTCTTTAAAAACTAAAACAAAACTGTCTCTCACACAGAAGCCAGCACCTGTCTTCACTGAAAGAGCCAGCTTGTAGTCACTTTGTCCTTCTAGAGCATGTTTATGACCAAAAAAGGAGAAAAGCTGTTAAAGATGCACCACTAGCCAGAGATGCACACAAGTCAGTTTTTGCAAGTCTAAGTCAAGTTTTAAGTCTTTGATTGGCAAGTTAGAGTCAAGTCTTAGGTTGTTGAGCTCAAGTCCAAGTCAAGTCCCAAGTTTTTGAGTGGCAAATCAAAATCAACTCTCAAGTCTTTGAGCTTAAGTCCAAGTCAAGTCTCAAGTCTTTGGTGGCAAGTCCAAGTCAAGTCTCAAGTCTTTGGTGGCAAGTCCGAGGTAAGTCTCAAGTCTTTGGTGGCAAGTGCAAGCCAAGTCTTAAGTTTTTGAGTGGTAAGTCAAGGTCAAGTCTCAAGTCTTTGAGTGGAAAGTCCAAGCCAAGTCTTTAATTTTTGAGTGGCAAGTCCAAGGTAAATCTCATGTCTTCAAGTGGCAAGTTCAAGTCAAGTCTCATGTCTTTGAGTGGCAAGTCCAAGCCAAGACTTAAGTTTTTGATCGCAAGTCAAAGTCAAGTCTCGAGTCTTAAAATGGCAAGTCCAAGTCAAGCCTCAAGTCTTTGATTGGCAAGTCCAAGTCAAGTCTCAAGTCTTTGATTGGCAAGTCCAAGGCAAGTCTCAAGTTTTTGAGTGGCAAATCCAAGCCAAGTCTTAAGTTTTTGAGTTGCATGTCCAAGGTAAGTCTCAAGTCTTTGATTGGCAAGTCCAAGGCAAGTCTCAAGTCTTTGATTGGCAAGTCCAAGTCAAGTCTCAAGTCTTTGATTGGCAAGTCCAAGGCAAGTCTCAAGTCTTTGAGTGGCAAATCCAAGCCAAGTCTTAAGTTTTTGAGTTGCATGTCCAAGTCAAGTCTCAAGTCTTTGAGTGGCAAATCCAGGTCAAGTCTCAAGTCTTTGAGTGGCAAGTCCAAGTCAAGTCTCAAGTCTTTGGTCATGAGTCCAAGTCAAGTCACAAGTCTTTGGCCATGAGTCCAAGTCAAGTCTCAATTCTCCTCTGGTTATGAGTGTAATATGATCTGCTTCTGACGTCCAGTCTGCTTAGACCATGGTGCTGTTATATCTATAGAGGAATTTAAAGCCTGTACTGTATTATCACCATCATCAGGGTGGGTTAGCTGTTGTCTGTGGCTGGCTGGCCGTGGTGTGTATGTTTACATATGATCAGGGTGTGAGATTAACTTTTTTTTCACACCATCCACTGTGGCTAATGGCTTCTAGACACTTAGTGTTTTCACTAGCCACAAATGTGTTGTTGGGAAAATATGTGTTATATATCAAATGTACCTCTGGTATAAGATGAAACACATGTTCTCTCTTTTTCCTTCATCATAAAGATCAATATCAGCTCTCCTCTTAATAAAGTTCTTCTCTGTGTACATGAAACACTACAGAGACATGAGTCATACTTCACTGATAGAGACAGACACTGAGACACTGGAGATCAAATATGCTTGTTATTTGTGTTTCTACTGCACTTGCACCGTTTGCGATATATTTCTATATCAAAACATCTGAAAAACCTTCTTGTGAGAGTGTAAAAACCTTTTAGCGATTTTAGAGAGGTTTTTCAAAATGCAGGTGTTTCCATCAGTTTTTTATTGCGCTACTGATGGCCAAAAACCAATGGATAGTATTGTGTCTCAGGGCTCTTTGGATCACTGAAATCAATTTCAGACACCTGTGATCATTAGTTTGCCAGGTGAGCCCAATTAAAGGAAAACTACTTAAGAAGGATGTTTGACATTATTAAGCAGGCCACAGGTTTCAGCAATGTGGGAAAGATAAAGGATCTGTCTGCTGCTGAAAAGAGCCAGACAGTGCACCTCCTTGTTCAAGGTATGAAAACATTAGATATTTCACAAAAACTTAAGCGTGATCATCGTACTGTGTAGAAATTTGTGGCTGAGTCAGAGCACAGGAGGTTTAATGAGATAAAGGCATAATGAGGAAGGTTTCTGCTGGACAAATTCATCGGATTAAGAGAGCAGATGCTAAAATGCCATTACAAAGCAGTGAACAGGTATTTGAAGCTGCTGGTGCCTCTGGAGTCCCACCAACCTCAAGGTGTAGGATCCTCTGGAGGCTTGCAGTCATGCATAAACCTACTATTCAGCCACCCCTAACCAATGCTCACAAGCAGAAATGGTTGCAGTGGGCCCAGAAATACATGAAGACTAATTTTCAAACAGTCTTGTGTACTGATGAGTGCTGTGCAGCCCTGGATGGTCCAGATGGAGGAGTATTGGATGGTTGGTGGATGGCCACCATGTTCCAACAAGGCTGCGACGTCAACAAGGAGGGGCGGAGTCATGGGGAGAGAGCTGGTAGGCCCCTTGAGGATCCCTGAGTGTGTGAAAATGACCTCGGCATAGAGTTTCTGACTGACCGCTTGCTTCCACGGTACAAAAGAAGAACCGTGCCTTCTGTAGCAAAGTTATCTTCATGCATGACAATGCACCATCTCATGCTGCAAAGAATACCTCTGTCATTGGCTGGGCATAAAAGGAGAGAAACTCATGGTGTGGTCCCCATCCTAAGATTTCAACAAATGACAATTTTCAGCCCTTTACAACCTGTAAAATGTTTTGTAACTCTGTTGTGCATAATAATGTGGAACAGTGCATTTGATTTTTTTTTTTTTTTTTTTGAAGAAAAATTGTTATCATTGGAAGGTTTTTTCAATAAAATTTAAAATATGCTCTAACTGATGACAACTTGAATATGATACCGACTGTCATTTTAGTTGACTATTTAGGAAAATCAGAGACAAATATCATATGCATAATAATTTGAAATGTGGTGTAAAAGGGCCTTTAGGGGAAGAGTGTGATTTTTTTAAAGGGGGGACTGAGGCTTGAAACTAGTATTTAAGATTTAAAAGTTGCATATTGTTGTTTTTTTTTTTTTTAATTCTGAAGGAATTCTCTCTTGCAAAATTAAAATTTCTCTACCAGAGAAGCAAAACAGCTACATAACATTTATCTAAAAGTCCTTGTTGCTGTGAGGTTTGTCTTCTAGAGTCCTTGGTGTTCTTGCATTGCCACTAATTTATATTTTTAGCTATTGTGTTTTTTTCCCCCTTTTTGTGAGCGTGACCTTTAAGCATCAATCCACACTGGGAGGCACCGACCATATTTTATCTTGCTTATAGACTTTAAAGGGTAAAATGTCCACTTATTTTATTTTTGTTGTTGACAGCACCCTTCTACATGGTTCTGAGAGCTGCTTGAACTCAACAAAACTGTAAACAGGTCCAAAAATCTCCTTCCCTCTGCAGGAGTTGAGATTTCCTTTGCTGCCTGCACATGAACGAACCTTTCCATTCAAACCCAACATGGAACATACAGGCTCTGTTATTCCAGGCAAGTGAAATTGCAGTGTGGTCTGTCACCTCTGCTGTGTTTGTCAGCAGCATCATATCTCATCCTATCGTTGATTGGCAGCGGCGGCGGCTCCTGGCTGTTACTGCAGCGGCAAGAGGCGCATATTAGACCTGCTAAATTTTGGTGGCAGATGGCAAAACTGTGTGCTCTCCCATGGGGTGTCAGCCAGCTGGCCTCTCTTTACCACTGTGACTAGGGTGAGCAATAAAGTTGGAGCTTTTATTTGCTTTGAAATATGAAATATTTTCTCACTGCTCTAGAATTGCACTTCTATTCATGCCATGGGATACAATTCAGTGTGTTTTATTTATTTTGTATTATTGTTTCTTTTATGTGAGAAATTTATCCATTGAATGAAGCTCCAAGAATGCCTGAGGGGAGCCTAGAAATGAAGGAAAATGTATTTTGCTCAACAAAAGAGGAAAAAATTCAAATGCACAATTCTTAACAGTCATTTGCATATTATTAAAATGGCAGATTGTAACACATCTATTTGCTGGAAATCAGCCTTGTGGCTCAACAGGTCCTCGTCTCATTTGTTGTGATTGACAAGTGTAATGTGGTAATTCCAGTTTCTGTACAACGCAACCAAGAGGGCCTCATAAATAATGCAAACAACCCTGAGACATAACACCACAACAAATGCACATGGCTGGGGTTGCTAGGCGACAAGCTCGTTAACGATGGCGTATTGCATGAAGGTAACAGTAATCCCACTGTAGGCTTCAGCTTGAGAGCTTTAATAGCTGCAACAGTCTGGAGGAGATGATGAAATTATTGCAGAGCAGTCGCAGTTTGTGTACTGCAATGTGAGTGAAGTAAACACAACAACATGAAGGGCACTGATTAACCCCTTATTAAAGCATGCGTGTTCTTATGTGGGTAGAGAGACTGGAAAGGGTTACTAAGTCCTGATGCAGTTATATTAAACTGAAGTGAACTGTAAGAAAAAAATCAGACTTCCCTGTCTCAAAGTGGCAGCCTCGGGCTGATCTTGTTTACATTTGAGTTGTAATGACTTGCTTTTCAGCCAATACCCCGCAAAGAGCTGACGGGGGAAAATGCACTGCTGCATCGCTCTTAATGATTTCTAAAATTTGAAGTAAATGTAACTAGGGAAATGTGGTACAAATAAACAACATGTGGGAAAAACAGACATTTAAAGAAAGAAAATCACGACTTGTTGGAAAACAAGTACAAAAGAGCACAGTTAAAACTGGGGTGTTTTATCCTCAGTGTTAAACATTTTAGAGTTTGTTTTAATTTATGAAGTGTAATTTCTAAATCTATTCTGGTTTAAATATTCTTCAGTGTTGGAGTTTCTTGACAGTGATGATGCATTCAGTGTCAGTCCAGCTCAGTAGAGAATCAGTTGATATAAGCTCCACCCACTTACATTTCAAATCTGGGGACGGTGTTTTCCCATCATGCCCTTGGGTAGAGTGTTCTTGGATGTGTATCAGTTTTTTTTCGATGAATCAATATGTGTTTAAGATGTACTGAGATATTTTCAGATGTATTAAGATAAACTTATGTGTATAGATGTGTTTTAGAGCGGGGGTTCTCAAACTTTTCGGGGCTGGGGACCCCTTCCAGGGCAGAAAATTTTCCGAGGACCCCCATGTAACCCTCACCCAGATTAAACATATGTTAGATGCCTTTTGTACTCCTAGATGCTGTATTTTAAACTCTTCAACCTAAGTACAAGCTCCTGTCAAAACCCTTTGTGCTTTTTTAATGCCCGATGAGTGATAGATTCACATGATATCTCACAATCATATCTGAGTTTTTATTTGCAAAAAGCTGACTTATGTGGGAGTGATTGGTTTAGTATGGTTGTTTTACGGAGCTGTGGTCCCTATATGTATTTATTTGATTTTTAATTACATGACATTACTTTAATAATTTATTTTGAATTATTTCACGGACCCCCAGGGGTCCCTGGACCCCAGTTTGAGAACCACTGTTTTAGAAGTTTTCAGATGTTTTCATATACAGTATATTTAGTTGTGTTTTAGGTGTATTCAGATGCACTTTTATGTGTTTAGATGTGTCTGAGATGGGATTTGTACATGTATAAATGTATTTCTATATGTTTACATTTATATATGTTAAGATGTACTAATAATAATAATAATAATAATAATAATAATAATAATAATAATAATAATAGTAATATAATAATAATAACAATAATAATAAAAATCTTTATTTATAGAGCACTTTTAAAAACAGAGTTACAAATATGTTAATGTGTTTAGATGTATTTAGATGCTCTGAGGTGTGTTTAGAGAGTTTCAGATCTATTTGTGATTTGATGTATTTATAAATGTTTAGATGTACTAATATGTGTTTCAGATCTGCTCAAAGGTATTTAGATGTGTTCATATGTTTAACGTGGGGTTCAGATGTTTTAGGCATATTTATTTGTGTTTGTGTGTGCTGACATGTTTCAATTTATCTGTTTAGATGTCTTTTAGACGTGTTGGAGATGTGTTTTAGATGCATTCATGTATGTTTACATGTGTTTTAAATGTTTTAAGATGGATTCATATACGTTTAGGTGTGTTTAAGATGTATTAACATATGTTCAAGTGTGTTTTACATGTATTTATATGCATTTTTAGATGCATTCATATGTTTAGATGTGTTATAGTTGTTTTTAAATTGATTTATACGTGTTCAAATGTGTTTTAGATGTATTTATGTGTGTTTGTATGTCTTTAAGATCTGTTTATATGTGTTAAGATATGTTTTAGATGTATTTATGTGTGTTTGGATGTGTTTTAGATCTGTTTATATATGTTTTATAGATCCATGGATATGTTTATGTGTTTTAGATGTTTTAAGATATATTTATACGTGTTTAGTTGTGTTTAAGTTGTGTTGATATGTATTTTAGATGGTTTTAGATGTATTTATATGAGTTCAAATGTGTTTTAGATGTTTTAGATATATTTATCCATGTTTAGGTGTTTCCTGTTGTACAGTTTTTACTGCTGGAATTTATCTGCCTTTGCTTCTGGTGTATTACTGTTGTTTTTAAAGTTATCCACCAAGTTACCGACTTCCAGCCTGTAACAAGGGTGGTGTGCAGATTCCTATCAAAGGGTGTGCAAGGCTCTGCATTGTCTCCTTGTGTCAGTGTAAAATACAAAATGGTAAACTGTATATATAATGAGAAGTGCATTGAAATGTGTCAATAACTGACATGGAAAAACTTCAACTCTACATCCAAAGTGAAAGGATATAATACATTCTTCAGTTAGAATCTATATTCAGCAATATTTCCTGGTTAATGTTAGGAAGGGCCATTTTCTAAGGCAACAAAGCATCTATAATGACACCTACAGTAATTAGTGTTACCAAGATTTAAGGTAACACTTAGAGATGTGAGCCATATAGACAGTGTAAAAGTGTTAGTATTATCTCTGACAGTGTTAACATGACCACAGAGATTTCTCAGTGCCTCTTCAAGGATTTAAGGAGTACACTATAAACTAAATTTTTGTAAATATGAAACTTCTTGGTTAGGTCTTTTAACCTTTCACTCTTTTCCCAGGTCTGATGTGTTTTTAGTAACCCAGAGTCTTTATAAAAGCTGCTGCAGGTCTCTGTTACTCCTCAACATTAACTTTTTGTTCTGTCTCTGCTGTTTTTTCTCAGAGCGAAGGGTCCCCCACTGCTATGGCCAGACAGCTTTAACCCACAGGCTGTCTGAAGCTCCTTTACTGGTTAGATGAGTAAACACCTTCATTTCTCAAGTTCTCAGACTTCCCACACCAGTGAGAGAAAGTTTGTACCATGGGCAATACAGCCATCTGATGGTTATCAAAATGGGGAAAAATATTGTGTTGAGTTTGTCCTGACATTTTTTGACCACTGTGGCCCAGCTGTGGCCAAGTGTATGTGCAGCCTACAAATGTTTTATTCCTAGGTAAAGAAGATGCCAGACTTCATAATTTCAAGTAAGTAAATGTGCCGTAAAATGAAAGTCACATGCAGCCTGCAAAACAGCCTGAAAATTTGATTTATGTACAAGTCTGGCTCAACACAAACTGGAAATATATTCACGTTCTGAATCTGATGTCTGCAACATGTTCCGAAAAGCTGGGACAGGAGCATGTTCACCGTTGCTTCCTTTAATAACACTCTGTAAGCATCTGGGGACTGAAGCCACCATTTGTTGAAGGATTTAAAATCATGTTCTTTTCCATTCTTGCGTGATGTACATCTTGCATTGCTCAGCAGTGTATGGTTTCTGTTGTCATACTTCACACTTTATAATGCACCATACATTTATTAATGGGACTGCAAGCAGGCCAGTCCAGCACCTGTACTCTTTTTGCTGCAAAGTCATAATGGAACTGGTGCACGGTGTGGCTGTGAATTGTCTTGCTAAAATAAGCTGAATTCCCTGGATGCAGCATATTTTTGCTCCAACACCTGTACCTCTTAGTATTAATGGTGCCATACACAGATGTGCATGTGACCCATGCCATGGGCACTAATAAGCTCCCACACCATCACAGATGCAGTTTCTGATACAGTATATGGCTTTCACTTTGCATGGTAGAGTCTTGACATGCATTGTTAGATACAGTGGTGTACTGTGTGAAACGACAACTTTCCAAAGTTTTCCAAAGCCCACGTTGCAATATCCATCACACACTGGTGTTGACTCAATGCAGAGTCACAAAAGGCATTGTAGATCGTGAAATCTCTAAATTCCTTGAAAGTGCATGTTGAGAAACATTGTTCTTCAACTGTTGGGGCTATTTGCCCAGCTTACGTCATTGTTAATCAGAGTTGAACTCAGGATGTTTGAGGGGGAGGGGCCCCAGACTCAGTGAATGGGCCCTCCCTAATTGTAAGTAATTGATAATATCATTGCATATGTGTTGAATAAGTAGCATTGGTGCTAGCATCCTGGCTGTCAGTTTCTTCATTTTGGAGCTGAAAAGTGTGTGAAGCTATTATTGGGATCTGATGTTAAAAGGCTCTGATGTTGACATTATTTGTGCCTCTTCTTTACCACCTTTTAACCCTTTCACAACTGTGTCCACTCAGTTTTGCCACATTTTCCCACTTTAAGCCACTTTTCACCAATTTTAAAACACTTTTAACCCCTTTCACCGCTGTTTCCTCTCATTTTCCCACTTGTGAAGAATTGTCTCAACTTTTAATTTATTTTTGACTCTTTTCACTCATTTTGTGACCACTTTTAACCCCTTTTCACTACTCTTCAGCCATTTTTACCACATATTTTGGCACTTCTGATCCAGTTTTGCTTTCTCTAACCCATTTTTTTCCACTTTTCACCTTATTCTACAATTTTTTCAACACATTTCTGCCTCTGTTTGCATTGTTGAAACCCATGTTGCCACTTTTGTCCTTTTTTGCCACTCTTTGACCCAATTTTATCACTTTTTTTGCCAATTACTGCCACTTAAATCCATTTAATTTGCGTTTAACCAATTTATGCAATTATCTAATTATTTTTCCCATATAGTTATCTCAGTTTCTTCTGCTTCATTTTCTGGCATCCTTACATATGTGCACATTATGGCATAGCTATGAAGTCTGACATCACTTTCCAAGTGGTTTAATCATTGTTCCCATTAACCTCCATGGGCCCCCGATTTGGCTGGTCCCAAAGTTTTACCCTCTATGGTCGGCCCTGCCCAAGAGCTTGGTGCACATTATTCATTTTCTCCACTACTGGACAGGTGTTCTCTGGGGAGTGGTTCTCAACTGGTGGGTGAGGACCGAAAATGGGGTAGCGGATTCCTTTTCAGTGGGGCCGCAAAGGTGTCCTGGAAGCAAAAGTAGGGCTAAAAAGTCCACGAAACTCATTTAAAACAGGCTTTTTTTTGTCCCCCCCCTTTCATTTGTCACCTGTCTTTTATTCTACGAGGACCAAACTGTACTATTCTTTATTAACTAAGCCCATTTGGTGAAAAAATATCAGAAATCTGGGTTGCAGTTTCTCAATGAAGAGTTGATGGTGAATCCTAATGCTTGACCAGTTGAGAACCAAAGCTCTAGAGGACACTTTGGCTGTGTCCGAAATCACTCCCTATTCACTATATAGTGAACATGCCATTTTGTAGTGGTGTCCGAATTCTGAGTGGGCATTGTTATTCACTATATAGTGCACTCATTCTATCCCACTATGCATTGTGAAAAGTAGTGAGCAACTGATGGTCACTAGCTCAGCAATATTTACCATAATGCATCGCGGTCGCTGCTCTCAAGCATGACGGACGAACGAGAGGAGCACAGGAACATATTTGAAAACTTTTTAAAATGCTTTTTGTTTATTGGTTTTGCCAAATCTGTAGGATAATATTAAGGATTCAAAACCCTTATGATGGTTACAAGACATGAGACCATCAGCTTTATGCAAAAGTAAGTGATAATACACACAAAAATGTATATTATGTTGTCACTATAGAGACAACTTTTTTATCTATTAGTATATCTATTTTGAAAATACGTTACATTTTGTAGCAGTTTTTATTGAAATTCTACCGTTAATTTCGATCCTCAGCCGTTGTCAAGGAAATTTATGAGCCGTTGCTGCTAAACGTTTAAATTGTGAGAAGGCGATGACGTCATTGCCCGCAGCTTGAGTAGTGTCCGAAATCATTTTTGTGTTTTGCAGTTGAGTCCACTATATAGTCCACTATATGCTGCTCACTATATAGTGGATAGGGAGTAGGGAATGACTGAATGGTTTCGGACACAGCCTCTATCAGGTTTTACCAACTGGAAGAACACCTTAGAGGGCAGTCTGTCAAACTTTGTCCACTTGGAGGACACTATCATGTTTATCCAACATAAGAGTATCTAAGAGGGCATTTGATCAAACATTAAGGCACCAAAGGGGGCAGAAATCCCCTTTGGCCCCCTCTGAGTCCACCAGTGCCATAGACTGTGATTAAAGGAGCCTCTCAAGAGTGCTCCTTTTGTAGCCAATCATGTTACAGTCACATGCCGCCAATAAAAATACTTACCTGTGGAATGTTTCTAAGCATTCTACAACCTTCCCAGTCATTTCTTACCCCTGTCCCAACTTTTGTGGAATGTGATGCCTGGATTAAATTCATAATGCATGTATATTTATCAAAAATAAAGTTTCTGGTTGAACACTGACTATCTTGTCTACTGTTGTATTCAATTAATCATGAGTTAAAGAGGATTTACAAATCACTTGATTCTTTTGTCAATGTCCCAACTTTTTTTGAACTGGTAATATTACATGCTTAAGCACTTTTAATAGCCTCCATAGATTCTTAAAAGTAATCAAACTAATTATCATACTTACTGTCAAGCAGTTAGCTGCAGAACTGCTGCACCAAACCGTCACATTTCCTCCTGGTCCAGGTTTGACTGAGCAGGGTGGTATCAGCATAGACTAATTACTTGTCCTACAAATCATAATTTGTTTTGCCTAAGATTCCTCTCAGTAGCATGCAAAATAAGGCCAAAGGTAATCCCATTGATTAGTGTCGTGTGAACTCAGCACCTTTCAACAATGAGGTGAGCATGCCGTCCCATTAAAATTAATTAATTACCTTTAGCCATTTGGGAACCATTTAAATTTGTAAAAATGTGCCTGGGCCAGGCAAGGTTAATTGGGCATTTAGCTCTCAGAGCTCCCCCGAACACCCAGGAGGAGCCTGTCCCTAAAACAGAAGCAGGTCCTTAATAAAAGTAGCACACTGACCCCTTCTGTAGACAATAGCTGGTTTCTTGTCATTGACCCCCACACACCTGATACTGATAAATGGATGCATATGGAAGCAACCGCATAATCCTGCAGCCTGCAAACAGTCCCTAGAAAGTGAAGCTAGAAAGGTGTTCCTGGCTTGTGTTTTGAAACTGTGATCATTGTGTGTGTGTGTGTTTTCTCCACCCTGACAGAGACAGATGGAGTGGGAGCCCCCGAATTTACCAGAGGAAGCAGTTTATAGAATATTGTCAAGGGAGAGTAGGCAGTTTCTGAAATACAGCTTTCAAGTCACAGCCATCAATCTCACCAGCGCCTGTCTGGATCAAGCAGGCCAGAGAGCTAGTTTGTTAGTGTTCACAAAGGATCAGTGCGTTGCACGCTGCACCATCCTGACGCCCAGGAGACAAAACAGCTGCCAGCAGAATCACACACACAACCGAGTGGTAAAAGGTGACGCTGTCGGTCATCAGTATGTAAATACATTGCCCCATTCTGTCAATCAGGAAGTGAAAGTAGGGCAGGAAGAGCTGTTAATGAACAGGCTCCCTGGACTATTTGCAGGCACGTAAACATAAGGGAGTAGCATCATGTCAGATACATTTAACTGTCCTTACATTGACCCGGTTTCAGCCAGTGACCCCTCTTTAAAACTTTAATATTTATGGTCACAATCATTCTAATTGTCATCCAGTATTAAAACATATCCTTACTGAACAGAAAGGTCACTTTTTCCATAAAAGATGAAAAACAACAGCTCTAATAATGTAACTTATAATTAATTTCTAGGTGGTATGATGGATGAGGAAGGAGGACCTGGGATCATTTATTTTCTGCCATAAAGATGGAGTGCTTAGCTTTTTAGAATATTTAATATTTGTATTAATAAAGTCATAGAAATACAACAACTCATGCCTTCTTTATGAGAATGGTGAACTAGTTTGAGATCAAGATTGAAACATTGCAAGATTTCCTGTCAAGATGAAATGCAGCGTTTCCCCTAGTAATCATTTAGGGTGGTGGCTGCAGTGTTAAATTTGGCATTTTTAAAAATTCTTGTCACATTTTAGTCTTTTTCACTCTTGAGTTATTAACTTCCAGTTTTCACATACAACCACTGCCATTAGCGAATTGTTCTGAGCTTGGAAGAAGCCAAGTTTTGTCTGAATTTGTGATTGTTATGGGTGGGTTTTTCCAGTGTACACAATGGCTACTGCCATGGTAGCTATTAGCATGGATATAGCTGTAGCATAGCTGCAGTTAATTCAGAACTTGATAACAATCCTTTATCAAAACAAGAGCAAACAGCCACATTTAAAGCTTTTCTTGGCAAGAAAAGATGTTTTTGCACATCCCCCAACCGGCTTCAAGGAGAATCTGTTTCTTGGAGTTTCGCAGAGAAACTCCACCATTCATAATTTCTTGCAGCGCTGCTCTGTAGAGCTCAGGTTTCAGTTGCATCTGCATGCCTGACTACCTCATTTTGTCTTGTTTTGTTGATTGACCATTGGAGGTGACAGATGGAATCACCAATCACCTTCTGAGAAAAATTTGAAAAGTCCTGCCCCACTCAAATGCTTTTAATAGAAGGTTTCCCACAAGAATGTGAAATATATCGACGTATATAATGGATATATGAAGTCTATCTGGCTTATCAGGCACATAATAAGCTGGACCCCTGAGAAACCCAGAGGATGGGCCCTCACCAGTTGTGATTTATTGACGATGTAAAGCCATGTGTGTTGGATCAGGATTGGAGCTAGCTAGCTAATAGTTAGTTCATTTTGGAGCTGAAGGTATGTGAAGCTGTTATTGGGTTCTGAAAATTGCAGTTGCAAAATTGCAATTATTTATTTTTGCTGTTGAGCATGTCATCAAATTTTCGGCCCACTTCTCTTTGCTACTTTGTGCCCAATTATCGGAGCTTTAGCCCTTTTTCCTCTTTTGCCACTTTTCACCCAGTTTGCCACTTCTTTTTGTTACTGTTTTCCCCTAATTTTATTGAATTTTTTCATTTCTTTTTGCTACATTGAACACATTGATTGGTTTATTTTGCCCTTATTTTTCCACCTTTTTGCCTACTTTCACCCATTTTTAATGCTTCCTCCCAGTTTTGCTACTTTTTTTTCTATTTTAACCTCATTTATTGGTGCTCTTGTCTTTTTTTCCACTTTTTACAAATGTTCACCCATTTTTGATGCTTTTCCTCAGTTTTGCCACTTTTAACATATTTTTCTAAAGTTTTTTTTAACCCTATTTTGCCATCCATTTCCATGCACATTCTGTACCACTTATCCTGTTGGGGGTCGTGTGGGGCTGGAGCCTATCCCTGCTGTCATTGGGTGTGAGGGTACACCCTTATTTTGTCACTTTTAAATATTTTTTCCTATTCATGCCCATTTGTGCCACATTTTATCCAATTCCGCCCCTTTTTGCCAATTTGTAAGAATGCTTTTGCCACTTTTTGCCCTTTCTGTCATTTTTAAACCATTTTGATCACTTTTTCCCATTTTTGCCATTGTTATGCCAGCTATTGCATAATTTTCCACTTCTTTTTGCAGCTTTTCACCCATGTTTTGACTCTTATCACAATTATTCAGTTCTTAAAGTTGTCTCAGTTTCTTCTACTTCATTTTCCAACATGTTTGTGCACATTATAGCGTATACATGTAGCTGACATTTCTTTCCCAATCATTTATTTCAGTTTGCCCATCCATGTTCTGAATATTATCAATAAAGAGGTCATTCTTTTTAAGGGCTTTTACATTTTAAAGAAGGATTTATTGTGCCAAAGCAAAAGTTTAAAAAATCATTATTTGTTGCTTTGGTATAAGTGGTTTTTTTCAGTGATTTCCCCCTTACCCCCCCTTAAGGTGGACCTTGGTGCCAGACATTTTTAGCCTAAATAGAGAAATTTTAAGCAAAGAAGGCTGATTTCATGGGGTTTATTGTCCCAGAGACATTTGTTCACATGATATTTAAATTACGCTAAAATATAGTTAAAATTGATGTCATTTAATTTATATATTTTTCAAGTACAAGATTCTTTCTGGGGTCCTTGATGGCCTTGATGTTCCCCCACTCCTAACATGTACTCCTAGGAAACATACCAAAATTTGTTTGTTGTTTTAGTGCCTTTAAAGACCCTGTAAAGTGAAATCTATAATTTGTGTCTTAACACTCCAGATATGTTGGAATGTGGTTGCTGTTAACATGTGAAAACATTGAGATCTACATGTGACTTAATTCTGGATTTAGACTGTTAGAAACTTTTTAACCTCTTTCCTGGCTTGGTTGAATGTGGGCGGGGCTAATATGTGTGGGGAATGACCCCAGCCCTCTAACACTACAAAATAAATTCACGGAGCAGTTCATCTCAGTACAGTCTGTTGTTAGTGGATGTCACTGCCTTTGTTGAAAGTTAACAGTCAGTAAAATGCTATTTTTCTGTTCATTTTGAGGTTAAGTTGCCAAATCTATCAGCAACTGTGGTCTCTGGATCATTTAACGCATCATAACAGAGATTTGATCCAGAAAATGGACTTTGTCTCCTCTTCTAAGGTCAACAAAAGGTCAAGGGGGCAGGTTTATGTCACGAGTGTTTACCACAATTCAGATTAAAGCATTTTTTTTAATCTGAGAGGATCTTATTTCTACAGAGTGGGCGTGGCTTCAGCTTATTCAACAGACACGCCCACACCATTCAAGAGCAGATTTTACTGCCTCATTTTTCATGAGTTTGAAGCTTATTTTTTTTTAAATTAGAGAGAGAGAGTTTTTTTTTTTTTTTCTACTTAAATTTGATTTAGGGGTTCATAACAAAGTGACCTGTCATACAACAAACCTACATACAGATTCATTTTCACTTTACAGGGTCTTTAAACTGAATTAGACATTTATGATGCGGCTCACCGGTGACAGTCTTGTTCCAGGTAGTCTCAAACTGTCACCCATGTCTCCCTTTCTTTGCCATCAACAGACTGGTAATAGGTAAAACCACTGAGTTCAATATAAAAAGGAGTTCAGTGTTCCCTTCCAATAGAGTAATGGCTTTCAGATTCTGTTACCAGCATTTCTCTTCATGTTCCTGCTGTGCCATGTCCTGCTTCTGCCACCTTTCAAATCTGATTTGGTCACACAGTTTGTAGGGCAATAACTAAAGAAAGTTTTATCAGAAATAAATGCTCTGCTCAATATAAAATAATTACACAATGGGATCCAATAACCTATGGCAAACGTATTTTTGAGCAGTAAAGGAAGACCTTGAAAATGACAGATTATTTTTGAGAAGGAGAAGGGTGTAGACCAAAAAAGGGAATCTGGAAAGAAACGCTGAGTTTGAGCAGGAAAAGAAATGTACTTGGAGACCAAGAAAAGGTTCAGAATTCAGCAGATGAGGTGTAACAAATATTAGGAGAGCCCAGAAATCAAATAATGAGATTGTGGTGTCAAATTTACAGGTAATGTGATGGCATGTTTCTCCAAAAAGATGAAAGTTGTATAAAAGTATAAAAGCTGAAATTGCTTCAACTCTTTAAGTGGTGTGATTTAAACACCTGAAGAGATAAGATAATGGCTTCCCTCCTTTTTGTTTGAGTCCTGATTTATTGGTGATTGTTTTCACCTGAGGCTGATGAACAGCACAGGTGTGCCTGCTGCTTCTCTCACAGCTCATGAGGGAACATGAATCATCTCACCAGGATTTACTGTGGGGCTCACTTATGTACTTTCAAAATAAATACCGTTTTCCCCATCCGTCCCACTCCACAGTCACATATCAACATCCTCTTGTCACTGAGGCTTCAACATTAGCACTTATTATCAGCCGGCAGGTTTGGAGAACAGGATTCTGTCATGATGAAGATTCTGTTTCTCAAAGCTCACATCCAAGGAGACGAAGCCTAAGCATTTCTGATTAAAAGAATGAGTGGGACACTCAGGAAGTGGATGAGTCTGTTGCTATAATTACTCCTCTGCTGATATGTTCAAAAACAAACAGCTGGCTGCTCTTGTAGGAAGCAGAATGGTCTTCCTTCAGAGACCTGGAAGTCTGACGCATGAATCTAGTAGTTAAAACGCCTCTCAAGAAATGCATGGATGTACGGGTTCTGTGCAGAACTTTTAGGCATGTTTCGTCCAAAAACTGAGGCTGAAGTAAAAGGTGTGAAATGGCAAGTAAGCACATCTGAGAACACCACTGGGCGGGAAAGAGGATTGACTCATCCCTGGTAGTGCTCTGGAAGTCCTTGCAAATTTCCAGGGGCTTGGGAAACAATCTGTTAAAAGATCAACAAAGTCCAAGCCCTTAGGTCACAGTACAGGGTGGGAAACAGTGGTGAGGAAACACAGCCAGGCAGGTAGTAGGGTTGCCTGGTAGCCACTGGCCATGCAGTGGTCATGTCCTGGAAATCAATGGCTGACTTAAGGTGAATCACCAGGGGTGAAAAGACCCGGAAAATAAAAATGCTGTTGAGCTTGACCTCGGGTTTGGTGAATAAGTTGATGATAAAAAAAAAAAATGCTGATGAGCTTGACCTTGGCTTTAGCAAAAAGGTCTGGACAAATGAAATGCTGTTGAGCTTGACCTTGGGTTTAATAAATAGGCTTGATTAAAAAAAATGGTGTTGAGCTTGACCTCGGGTTTGGTGAAAAGACTTGGACAAATGAAATGCATTAGTTTGACCTTGGGTTTGATGAATAGGCTTGAACAAAAAAAAAATGCTGTTGATTTTGACCTTGGCTGTGGAGAATAGACACGGACAAAAGGAATGCTCTTGAGCTTGTCTTTGGCTTTGAATTGCACAGGTGTCAAGAAACTAAGTACAAATACTTCGTTACCTTACTTAAGTAGAAATTTTGGGTATCTATACTTTACTGGAGTAATTATTTTTCAGCAGACTTTTTACTTCTACTCCTTACATTTTCACACAATTATCTGTACTTTCTACTCCTTACATTTTAAAAATAGCCTTGTTACTCCTATTTCATTTCAGCTTGTTTTCATTCCAGCTCAAAACCCAAAAAACTATCCAGATAAATCGCGCCATCCGGATAGAGTGGATTTAATTGTGGTTGGATAAGAAGTAAAAACATAATACCATACCAACACCCTATTGGTTTGTACGCGACCCATTGCACCTCAAACATGACACAAATCACGTCACACTCCAGCAAGGAAATATCAGACGTATGTAGCCTAGTACAAAGATGTCTGTGGCAGAGACTCAAGAGAACTGAAGCAAAATGTCCCAACCAAGCACCAGCGAGGAGGTTGGTAGTACACATACTGTATATGGTTCTTGAATGTATTTGCATTGTACTAAAATACGTTTATTTTCAGTGGGCATCAATGCGGCCAAAACAGGTGCATCCCAAATTTTTCAACATTAACATTTTAATATGACAATATATGGCCTTTAGAAAAATGTTTTTTTGGGGAGGTGGGGTAGTGCACTATAGTAGAATGGAATGCAGTGGAATGGAATGGTAGAATGAAATGGAAACTATATTGAAATGGAATGGTGGAATGAAATTAAATGATAGAATGGGATGGAATGGTAGAATGCAATGGAAAGTATATTGGAATGGAATGGTGGAATGAAATGAAATGGAATGGTAGAATGGAATTGGCCCCTGTGGCGCTGCCTAAGCTTTTGTCCTTAATGGAATTTTTTTCCCTTTACATTACTTTTACTTTTATACTTAAAGTAGTTTTGAATCCAGTACTTTTAGACTTTTACTTGAGTAAAAAGCTTGAGTTGATACTTCAACTTCTACAGAAGTCTTTTTAAACCCTAGTAACTATACCTCTACCTGAGTATGACTAACATGGTTTATCCTCGCTTTTTCCAACCTTTTTTTAACCACAGAGTCTCGCCTGGAATTTTGTCATAAAAAGGTTGAAAAACATCAACGCTGTGGTGCACAGTTAAGCTCTAAACATCATTTTTTCCTCAGGACAGGATGGTCTTTAAGAATATGTTTGTTGCATTAATTTCATTACAAAAAAAAGTTAAGAAACAAAAGAAAAAAAAATAACCAGAAATAAAAAAGTTTAGGATCTTTAATGTGTGGCCTGCTTCAGAAGGGAGACTGTGGGACTTTCTGCTGAATTGACACTCCACAAGGCATTAGTCTTTGGCTTGGTGCTAATGCTGGTGGCCACGCCCCTTTGTGCTCAGTTTAAAGTTCATCATGAAATCAATAAAATAACAACAAGATAAAGATATGTGACAGAAAATTAGAAAGGCATAAAATAGAAGACAAAGACTAAAAATGTGAATAACACAGAAAGGAAAAAAATGTTTTTCTTGGCTTGGGTTAAGTCCTGATTTATGTAATTTAGGGTTCAGTTTCTCTTTCCTCCTCTTGGACTATCATTTTGTTTTGTTCCGTGTGAGCTGCATAGAATTCAGTGACACCCTGGCTTGAATATCTTAAACACACTGGGGCACTGGTAGCTCAGTAGTTATGTCTGCACACCTCATGTGCAGAAGCTTTTGTTCTCACAGCAGGCAGCCTGGGTTTAAATCTGGCCTGTCTTGTTTCCTGCATATTATTCCCTCTCTCTCTCTCTCTCTCTGGTTTCTGACTCTCCTCTATCTTACCTGAATAAAGACATAAAGCCAAAATACAGAAACACAAATCTTAAAATACAGTGAAAGCAAGCTAGTTTGTCATCAGGATGAACAGCCACACAGAGCAGAGTGTCATCAGCATAACTCAGGATTCTTGGGCTCATTATTCCATATTTTTGTTGTAAAGTTATGCTCTCTTCTTCACTCCCAAAGGCCGTCATAAATAACACAAAGGCATCATAATATGAGGACAAATCCTCACACCACCTCAGTTTTCAATACACACCAAACTGCATTAAGCAGTTTTATATTATTCTAGCTGTGAGCCATATGACAACATATTGCACCTAAAAAACATAATGCTGGTATTTTTTGGGGGGGGCTTGTCACAAATTCAGTCTGCAGAATGCCCTCAACATTGGTACTCGCACATTTCTGTCATCCACAGCTGTTAACAAGATTCTCGAATAACAACAGCCTTGAGGTGTTTACGGTGTAGTGTCTTCAATTATCAGGAGAGCTACCTGCCAGGTTGTGTCTAATTCCTTGCAAGGCGAGAGTGTACACTAACAAGTGTGTTTATTCCTGTCAGCTGTTTTTCTGCCCAGAGGTAAGCACAAACCTACGGTAACTTTACCAGGCCTTGTATTGTAGGCTTTATTTAGTTGACATTTATGTTATGTTCCCCCAATTCGCCATTACACAAGCTCTTTCATCGTCCCACTTTTAACATTCATCTTCTTAACTGTCATTGTGAGGGTATATATTTTGTGAACTCTGAGAACAGTGTTTCCCTTCTTGTTTCTATGCCTTAAACTCGAAATCATTTCCTCTAAATCAGATGGCATATGTGAAATGTGTAAAACTTACCTAAGGAAGCTTCAATGGGACTGACATCTTTGTTCCAGTCTATCCAAAAGGTGTCCAGTGGGGTTTAGATTCTGGCTCTGTGTGGGCCAGTCAAGTTCTTCCACATTAAACTCATGAAACCATGTTTTTACAGTCCTTCCTTTGTGCACTGGGGCACAGTCATGTTTGAATAGAAAAGTGCCTTCCCCAAACTGTTGCAAAAAAGTTGGAAGCATAGCATTGTCTAAACTGTCTTGGTATGCTGAAGCATTAAGATTGCCATTCACTGGAGGTATGAGGCCTAGCCCCAAATGTGAAAACCTACCCCAAACCATTATCCCTCCTCCACCAAACTTCACAGTTGATACAGTGTAGTCAGGCAGATGATGTTCCAGCAAACCCAGACTTAATAATAATAATAATAATAATTATAATAATAATAATAATATCATGGATTTGAGTAGCACATTTAAATAAACATATCGTCACAGACACCAGACCCAACAATGTAGATGACCTGGGCTTCCATTACACCTGAGCAGTGCCATAGGCTGATCGCCTCCATGCCAAGCTGCATTGATGCAGTAATTCATGCAAAAGGAGGTCCAACTGAATATTGAGTTCATAAATGAACATGCTTTTCAGAAGCCTGACATTTCTATTAAAAATATCCTTTTTTCACTAATCTTATGTAATATTCTGATTTTCTGAGACACATAATTTTGTGTTTTCATTACCTGTAAGCCATAATCATCAACATTTCAAGCAATAAAGGCATGAAATATTACACTCTATGTGTAATGAGTCTATATAATATATGGGTTTCACTTTCTGAAATGAGTGACAAAAAATATTGAACTTTTTCCATGATATTCTAAATTTTGAGATGTACCTGTATAACTGATGCATTTTGGGAATTACAGTTTGGTTTCCTGCTATTTTATTTGTATACATGGAAACCTTGCCAAGCTAATGTTAAACAAAACTAACCCTAACTGTAAAATCTTCAACAGCAACTTACTGTATAGGGAACATTTAACAGTTAATAGATAGCAATTTGAGTTGCCAGGTAAATTCTGTATTTCAAACTGAATACATGTTGTGAATTGGATTACAGTTAAATGTTGTTTCTGTTAAACAACTGCAATAATTAGCTGTAATTTAAATACAGCATACTAAATACAGCATTTTTGACAGGACACTACCGGCAAATTTTTTGCAAGGTATTTACTGTAAATTCTACAGCCAATTTGTTACAGTGAGTATGTGGATTTCGAAGGGACTCTCAGTCAACTCTCAGTTTGATCAGGAGAAGAAATATATTTGGAGACCAAGAAAAGGTTCAGAATTCAGCAGATGAGGTGTAACAAAAATCAGGAGAGCCAAGAAATCAAATAATGAGAATGTGGTGTTAAATTTACAGGTAATGTGATGGCATGTTTCTCCAAAAAGATGAAAGTTGTATAAAAGTATAAAAGCTGAAATTGCTTCAACTCTTTAAGTGGTGTGATTTAAACACCTGAAGAGATAAGATAATGGCTTCCCTCCTTTTTGTTTGAGTCCTGATTTATTGGTGATTGTTTTCACCTGAGGCTGATGAACAGCACAGGTGTGCCTGCTGCTTCTCTCACAGCTCATGAGGGAGCGTGAATCATCTCACCAGGATGTACTGTGGGGCTCACTTATGTACTTTCAAAAATAAATCCTGTTTTCCCCATCCGTCCCACTCCACAGACACATGTCGACATCCTCTTGTCACTGAGGCTTCAACATTAGCACTCATTATCAGCCGGCAGGTTTGGAGAACAGGATTCTGTCATGATGAAGATTCTGTTTCTCAAAGCTCACATCCAAAGAGACGAAGCCTAAGCATTTTTTGATTAAAAGAATGAGTGGGACACTCAGAAAATAGATGGATGTTGCTATAATTACTCCTCTGCTGAAATATCCAAAGCTCTGGCAGGTAAACAGCTGGCTGCACCTGTAACAAGTAGCTTGATGTTCCTTCAGAGACCTGAAAGTCTGACGTATGAATCTAGTAGTGAAATCGCCTCTCAGGAAACCATGCATGTATGTTCGGTACTGTGCAGAACTTTTAGGCATGTTTTGTCCAAAAGCTGAGGCTGAAGTAAAAGGTGTGTAATGATTAATCCCTTTAACTGCTCTGGATGTCCTTGCAAATTTCCAGGGGCTTGGGAAAATAGTCTGTTGAAAAATCAGCAATGTCAACACCTTCAGGATAGAGTACAGGTGGGTGTGGTGAGGAAACATGACCAGGCAGGTAGTAGGGTTGCCACAAGCCCCTGGCTGTGCTGTGGAAAATGTCCAGAGATGGTCCGCTACGGATGTCTGCAGGCAGAGTGTTCCGCAGGGTGGGGGCTGCAGCACTGAAGACTCTGTCTCCATAGGTTAAGAGTTTGGATATGGGAATGGAAAGTAGCAGACTTGCCAAACAGAGAAGAGAAAATCCACTGAACTAGGTTCCACTGTGCCACAGTCATAGTGGGGGTGTGCCTTACCCCACTCCATCTGACGCTTGGCATTGGAACTGTTGATGTGAGACTTGCATGCAGCTGCAAACCCATTCCATGAAGCTTCAACTGCCTTGTGCTTGGTGGTTTTCTGCTTACATTAATGCAAAAGGAAATCCTCTTTAGCCATGGAATCAGCAGTGTTTTAAGCACCACGCACCAACCTCTTGAACCCTGAGGTCACCCAATTGGGGGACTTTGAGAGGCACTGGCAAAAACAGTGTGAAATAATGCACCAATCATGAAAGATATAGTAATGTTGCATCTCAAATTAAACAGTATAACCTGGGCTACAAGACGATATAAACCTTTTTTACATGCCCCAAACACAACTCAAATAACAACTAAATAAATTACAACATATCAAACTCTGTACAGCTCTGCCGTGTCAACCCACTCGCCATATTTCAGGCTCTGCCGCTACGACACCTCATGCAGAACACATGATCGACATCTCAAATGAAAGCAGAGACGACACAGATTCCGATGATATATGCCAAAGTAATCTACAAAAAAGTTTTAGAGAGATAGAGGCCAAAGAATCACAAAAACAGAAATTGCTTTTCCAAACTATAGCTGTAAAATTTCTCTTTTTCTAAAAAAAAAAAAAAAGAAAAGAAAAATTCTCCTCTACTATGACACCAAAATTATTCAAATAGACCTTGTGGTTGCAGAGATATACCCTTTTTATTATGGGTATGCAATTTTCGAGCAGAAGCCTAAAAACTAGGCTCAGGGTTAAGAGGGGTAACGTAGTCTTCTGCGTTGTGGCTGAGCTGCTGTTGTTCCTAAACGCTTCGTCTTTCTCATAACATCACTTACAGCTGACTGTGGAACATCCAGCAGGGATGAAATGTCACCAACGGTCTCATTGCAAAGGTGGCATCCTATCACAGTACCACGCTTGAAGTCACTGAGCTCTTCAGAACGACCCATTTGCATCACACGTTTCTAAATGTAGACTGCATGGCTAGGTGTTGATTTAATAAACCTGTGGCAGTGAGTCTGGTTTTAACATCTGGTTTCAACATGTAACGGATGTGCTCAGCTCACCCTTAAATCTAGTTTTGAGTTGCCAGGTTGCAGAGACAGAGGGGTCAAACCTTATGTTTTAACACATAATGTTTGTGTTTGATGATTCATACACAGTCTGGGAACTATGATCTTTTTTCTATCTAATAGTAGAGCTGTGAAAATTGCATGAGTTTCCTGGGAGAAATAACATCATGGGAGGTGGGACATGGTCCAGAATATGGGAGAAACCCAAGAAAAATGGGTGGAGCAGGTGCATATTTTTGTGGCATTTTAAACCACTTGGTTGGAACATGAGCAAATGTGAGGTTACTTTGAACGTGTTTTTGTCACAGTGTTCATGTCAGAGATTTGTGATGAAGCCCCCCCATCTTGATAAATAGTAGTAGTACAACTACATTCTTGATGTTTTTAATATGTGTCTGCAGTGAGTGCTTTGTAGCCCTAATGTGTGAAGTTTAAAGGAACCTCTGAATATAGGGTGAATTATAGCAGTCATGTCTTGATGAAGTCGTCACATGAGGGTTTGATTGCAGTAGAATAGCACTGAAGGCATTGATGTTCAATGCATGGTACTCCACAGGCTTTACGATTTTAGTTTCACAATTGAGATCTCACGTAAAAAAATCTTAGTTTACTTGTTACCACTGTCAGACAGAGTTCATTTTAAAAAGTATGGCTGTGTCCTTTCCAGGCTTCCGTAAAAATCACACATTCACTTTTCATTTAAAATTCATGAACCGTGTGTCATACAATGTTGCAATGTTCTTGTTCTAACTCATACAGCATTGATCCCCTGCCAAATTCCTAATAGATGCAATGACTTTGATATTTGGCATCTGTTTCCTCTTGTCTGCCTTCAGACTGGACTCTGCCAGGTGTTGACTGTGGAACATCAGATATCACATAAGATATGTATTCAAAGCGCTGATATGCACGGCAATGAGCAGTAAATATAATTAACCTGAACAGTTAAATATATACATATATCTGTGTCAAACGGGGATTAATTAAAACTTTTTAATGATGCTTTTTAAGAAAAGAAGTGTCTGCCAGAGGACAGTTGAAAAAAATATTAGTTGTTGCTCGAAACTATTCTTTTATTATCAGCACCATTACATTGGTCTTTTTACAGAAAGAGTAAAACAGAAGGGATAAATGAAATTACCCGAAATAATGTCAGACTGTTCACTGGAATGACTTTAATCATTTCTATGTTTATGTTTTCTCATTGAAATGTTTGTTTACTATCATTACCCTTTTAATGCATATAGTTATAGATCTTTTAGTCCTTACCATCTGTGCAGTACTGAGCGCTTAAAGCCTCAATGTCGAGTTGCTTTTAGCAACTACACTTGTCCCAGCTTTTGATCCTTTTCATTGCCAAGTGTTTTAAACAATAGAACCTCAGTTCTAATGACCAATAGTGGATTGAGGGATGAGGGTAGCAGTTGGCAGGGATGACAGGATGGAGACATGGGGAATCTGGGTAATGCTTAAAGAAAAGTGGGATAAAGGGATGGAAAAAGAGGAAGGAACACATAAAAGAAAGGGTAAAGGGTTGAATGGGTCAGGACTAAAATTGACACAGCATTATGCTGAACTGGCATATGCTCCCATACCTGACTTGACCTGACTACGGTAAATGATGATGCAAGGATAGGGAGCAAATGCAGTCCTATTGGTGTCAAGAAACGTGGTTGACATAAATGTCAAGCCAGAAGACAAAATTCTGACCTGCTAGTCTTGTACTGATGTTCTAATCTGGAAGGGAAAGGGTGATGTGTAACAACTACAGGGTAGGGCAAGGTCCTTACACTGATACGGCTGAACAGGATTGATGTGT
Organism: Cheilinus undulatus; assembly: GCF_018320785.1. Taxonomy (NCBI): domain Eukaryota; kingdom Metazoa; phylum Chordata; class Actinopteri; order Labriformes; family Labridae; genus Cheilinus; species Cheilinus undulatus. The sequence goes on along the minus strand of NC_054881.1, from coordinate 12,086,808 downwards.
TCTTCCAACACCAGCAGCCTAAATAGTTGGGCTTTACACCTAAAAGGTCTACGGTAGATCACATCCCGCCACTTCCTGGAATTTAACAGAGAGTTGCTTGCAGCCTATGCTGACTTCCAGAAGGCGTTCGACTCTGTGAGTAGAGATGCCTTGAGGAGGATTCCGGATCCCATGTTGCTCATTCAAGTGATGTCTGCCGTAAATTCTGATTCAGAGAGTGTGGTGGCTCAACCTCTGACATCTTCCCAGTTGATTCTGGGGTGAGGCAGGGGTGCATATTAGCCCCTACACTTGTCAGTACCTTTATGGACTGGATGATGGGGCTGACAACAGGGGCAGTGAACTGTGGAGTGTCATTTGGCGATGTCCAGATCAGTGATCTGGACTTTGCTGATGATGCTGTGATCCTTGCGGAGACTGTATATGTCCGTGTGAGGGCTCTACCCTGGCAGCATAGTCCATCGATCCGCTGACTGTGATCAAGATCAACCCCTCAACCTACACTTGAGTCTGCTGAGCAAGATGGTGTGGCGTTCCAGGTATCTGAGCATGTGGGAAAAAGTCAATGTCTTCCAGTCTTTGGTCCTTCTAGTCTTAGTATACTCTTGTACCTGGAGGTTATGATGGCCAGAGGCACCGACTGGACTCCTTTGTGACAACCTCTTTTCGGCCCATCTTTGGGTATTATTGGCAAGACGGTATGTCTAATACTGACTTACTCAGGAGAGTAGGGGTGGGAAGGGTCAGCCGCTCTTTTAAGGGCACCTGGTGTGCTTTCCCAGATGTGAGCCAACTCACCACATACTGGGTGTCCAGGACCCAGTGGGCCGGTCCAGATGCTGGGGGTGACTGTGGAGGGGGCAGCTATGAGGATATCTGGAGAGATGGGGCATGGGCCTAGCGCAGGCCTGGATGATTGCCATCAGGAGGACAGATCAGTACAAGACCAAGGCTGACTTGGCAAAGTGGCATATGCTCAAATACCCAACCCGACTGCTAGTCCTGTTGAATCATGGTTGTAAGGTGTCCCTGAAGCATCATCGATTATCTGACATTTGAGGATGGGGTGTAATGACATAATCAGGCCAAGATGTAATCATTCTTTAAAATAATAGTTTTCAGTTAGTCTGTTTTGAAGCTATGGAGCAGGACCAGTTGAATGACTCCATACTCCACATTACTTGCAAAATTTACTGTTTGCTGTTGCATTGTATTTAAAATCATCAAAAGTTAATGTTTTCATGCTCCTACCCCACTAAATACTCAGCAAGTTTTCCCCTTTAAGTAGCTCCAGGTACTTTGACATTTTACTCAAATAAAAGTAAAAGTAATCATAGCCATAGTTGAGTATGAAGTTCTTGTACTTTACCACCCCTGACTGATGGGCACCAAAGCAGTAGGTGTGTATTCTTGGAAAGAGCAGAGACCTCATTAAGCAAATTCATAATGTCATGTCTGATTAAATCAATTATTTGTGATTACAGAACATTAAGAAATCAGAGGAGTCATAACAAGATGATAAAAAATCATCTGGAGGAAGCAGGGGTAGATGCTTTGTCAAGGGAAAGAAGCACAGAGATTGTATTCGTCTTTAAATTGACTTTAGAGTGCTTCAAGCAGATATAAGTTTTGGTCCCAACCAGGTTAGAGCATCAACACAGCAGTTCCAATTAGAACTCATGTCAAAGGGATCAGATACAATGCCTGCTGAAGCAAAAGCGTTACATCAGAAACAGTGGTACTCAGAGCGAGGACCCGATCCAGAGTGATTCTGTAACAATGGCTCTTTTCATGTACAAAGCAAATCATGTGACAAGAGATCTCACCCAAGGGGTCAGATGCAATATTTGTATGAGAATTGAAATCTCAGATAATACAGAGGAGAGGTCGTAGAGGACATGGGAGGTCCTCTAACAATGCTGCTGAATTCTGTGCAAGTATTAAAGCATTTTGAGGCTTTTGTTTCAAAAAATATCTTGGTTTGCCACCCGTGGATTCTCATTATGTTAAATTAACATAAAGTCAGAGGTGATGACGCATTTCTTGAGCACAGTTGTTGGACAAACATTAATATTTTGTACCCAGAACTTCTCTGGACAATTTTTTCAAGCTTTTGTTGAAACTCTTTTGAAAGCTGGGGAATTGGAGAGATTGCGAACCCTGCAAAGTTTCCATTCTTTAGAGAGGGAAATCATGATAAAACTTTTCCAACAGAATTTCCATATGTCATCTTTGAATACAGAAGTTGCATGTTTTTGTGCTTCTGTCTTGCCATGGATTTTATTCTCCATCTGGGAATTAATGAGCAAACTTTCCCTTTCTCTCTTACTTTTGGCTTAAATTAGTTTAAGAAAACTCTAATTTGAACAAATTCATTCTCTGAGGTGAACAATGCTGACCTCAGGGATGTGATAAAGTAACACTGACAACTCTGACAGCTTGTTCTTTTGCTATGTAGATTGAGATGCAATGCATTTTGATGTAATGCCTTTGTGCCTAGATTATGGGATTCATTTTGCAAATTACAGCACAAAGAAATCCAAAACCATCACACAAAAAACAGCAACCCAAACCGGATTCCCGTCCAACATATGACAAAGAGCTACAATGTGAAATGTAAGAAAAAATATGATTTGCATCCAAAAACAACTGATTCAGCATGACTGTTTTCCTTTTGTTTGTGTTTGGCTTTCTTTTTTTCTTCATCCTAATTCTCATTTCAGAGATTTTCCTTGCTTTTCAGTGTTTCTTTGCTTGTCTGTGCTCAGTCTTGGCTGTAATAGGAGAAATTGTCTATTGAGTCTTCATCACTGCCATGATCTGGCAGTCATGTCTTGCTAGAGTTTTTCCTAAAGTGACCACAAGCATTTCCTTTAAAGTGAAGCAAAGTTTTTCTACTGCTAATAGCAGGCAACCCTTTAAAAAAAAAAAAAAGACTACCCCAATGAGGATATGGACTGAGAATAAATAATTGCAAAATGCTTGGACAGGATCAAAATGTTGAGAGAAACGGGTGATGAAAATTAGAGTTAATATCGATAATTAAGTTGGGTGAAGCGACGACAGCAAGGGATGAAGAGATGTTGGTAATGGTTTGAAGGATGGAGGGATGACCTGGGTAAGGGTCAAGGTAGGATGGATGAAAAGATCTGGGTTAAGGAAAGGGTTGAAAGATGGGGTATGATGTGTCTGGGTAACTTAACACAGGAGTCTGGGTAAGGATGCATGGAGGAATGGACAAGCATAAGGGTCAAAGATTGGGAATACAATGGGAAGAGGGTAAAGGTTAAAAGATAAATCAATGGAGGATGAGGGGATAAGGGTAAGTCACAAGAAATAAAAAAATTTCAGTAAGAGTTGAGGGGTTGACTTATGAAATGGTTAAGGTTTAGGAATGAATGGATTGCAGGATGAGGGTAACGGTTGGGAGGGATGGCAGGATGGAGAAATGATGGATTAAAGAATAGTGGGATTAAGGGGTGGGAGAAAGAAAGGAAACAAAGAGATGAAAGTGAGGGTAAAGGGATGAAAGGGTCAGGGTAAGGACTGAGGAGTGACAGCAAGGGTCAAATGATCATAAGATGAAGGTAAAGGGGTGAAGGGACAAAGATAGGGGTTAAAGGATGTAGAGTTGAGGGATTTGGCTAAGGGTAAAGGAATGGGGGATGACAGGATTGGGGTAAGGGTCTCAGGGAGGAGGTATAAAGGAATCTGGGTTAGTATAAGGGATGAGAGAAGAGAAGGACAATTTTAATAGTCAAGGCATTGGGGTTTGAAGGGGTGATGGTAAAGGATGAGTGATGAATGTATGGAGGGATGAAGGGATAAGGGTAAAGTACAAGAGATGAGACCATTTTGATTATTACTGAGGAACTGAGTGATGAAAAGATGATGGTAAGAGTTTAGGAACAGGGATAAATGGATCCTGGTTATGGTCAAGGGATGATGGTAAGGGTCAGTGAAAAAATTAAATGATAAGGGTAAGGGTTTAAGGATAAAGGGATAAAAAATGGTGAAATGAAGTGAAAGTGTAATGGCAAAGAAAAGGAAAAGGATAAAGGGATTGAAAGGTAAGAGTCAATGGATGGAGGAATTATTGGATAAGAGTAAGGGTCAAGGGATGTAGAGATGAGGGTAATGGTAAAAAATAACAAGGAATACGGGCTTGAAGGAATCAGGGTAAGGGGTATGGGGATGAAGTATCTGGGTAAGGTTAGAGGTAGGGATGAAAGGATTGGTGTTATTGGTGATAAGGTGAAAAGGTCAAGGGATGAGGTAATTTCAGAAAAGGTTGAGGGATTGACTTGCAAAGAGATGATTTTGAGAGTTGAGGGATATAGAGATGAAAGGAACTTGGTAAAGGTCAAGGGCAGAATGGGTTTAGCCACAGGGATAAGGGTCAAAGTACAGAGGAATTAAGGGATGAGAGAAAGGGTCATGGGCAAAGAGATAAGGGCAAGGGTTAAGGAATAATGGGGCCAGGGTAGGGGTCAAGGGATGTAGAGTTGAGGGTAGTGGTTAAAATGATGAGGGTTAAGGGATGTAGGGATGAAGTATCTGGGTAAGATTATAGGGGAGTTGGTGGTAGGGTCAAAGGTTGAGGTACACAGGGCTGTAGTTGGGATTAGGGATGAAAAGAGGGAAAGATGAATGTATGGGTTAGGGAATGGGGATATGATGTGATAAAGGTAAGGGTCAATAGCTCAACAAATGGAAGGACTAGTTGACAAGGTTAAGGCAAGAAGGCTCAAGCAATTTCAGCAGGGTTTAGGGACTGGAAGTAAGAGTTGAGGTATATAGGGATGAAATAATCTTGCTCAGGGGTCAATGATTGAATAGGTTCAGCAATGAGGGTAATGGCCAAAGAACAGGGGGACTAAGGGATGAGAAAGAGGGTCCGGAGATGAAGTCAAGGGTTGAGGGATAAACAGGTCGGGGTAAGGGTCAAGGGATGTAGAGATGAGGGTAAAGGGTAAAGGCATGGTTAGGGTTAAGGGATTGGGGAATGATGGATCTGGGTAAGGTTAAAGGGAGGGATGGATGGATTGACGTTAGGGTCAAGGGTGAAGCGAAACAGGGATGTGCCAAGGGACAGTGCAGTGGAATGAAAGGATGAGAGTAAGGGTCAAGGGATGTATGAAGGGATCTGAATCAGGGTACAGGGATGGGGTGAAGGGATCTGGGTAGGGGTCAAATAATTCGGGGATGATGGAATCTTGCCAAGGGCTTGGGGAGGGGGTTGCGTTTAATACTGTTTTGGGGGAGTTTGTAAACCCAGATACAAGGGAGTAAGACTGTGCAAAGTGTGCCATAAGAAACAGAAATGAGATTTTCTGGCTGTATGTGTTTCACATGAGATGCACGGAAGACAATTTCTATTCATCTACCGGGTTAGCTTATTTTCAGAAGAAAATGTGTTGTTCAGTTTGCAATTCACCCATAGAGGACAAAATCAAAGCACACAGACACTCGCATGCAGCTTAGACGTAAAATTGACTTACATGAGGCTCCTTTATGTTTACCCTGCTTTCTTTTCACAGTACCTAACAATCTTGGTTGCTTTGTGTATTAAATGTAGAGCTTAAATAGTATGGTGCATGTATACCCATATGACAGCCAAGGATATTTCAGTATGTGAGGTAATTATTTGGAAAGCTTTTCGCTTCTATTGCATTTAAGTCTAATTATTCTAAAAGCTTTCCCTTGGTTTCCTTTTGAAAAAACCTGTCCTTTAAGCTCAAATCACAGCTTGGGACGACAGCAGTTTTCTTTGAAAAGAAAGGGACTCTAGGAAATGGAGAAGTCATTTATGCTCATCAAATGCATCATTTGCCGCTTCAGATGTTCAGTCGTTGCTCTGAGGTTAATGTTTTTAAAGTCCTATCTGCCAGTGCTGTTGCTGTAGAGGTACAAAAATAAAACTCAGACACTACATAAAGACATTATATTTTCACTTGAATAAAACTTTTGGGCTTTTTTTATGGAAAAAAGTTGTAAAATGCTGTGACAGGCAAAAAGCCCATGAGCCACATTCACTAGACAATTTCAGGTAAGTACAGCTGTGCTAGTTTCCTGATACTAACACATCTAATCATCAAAATTTACCATTTTTCACACATTTATGACTATTTATTCTACTTAATTCCATCAATCCAGTTTTTTTCTTTTGCTTATCTCGGGCTGGGTCTTGGTGGTAACAAGCTTAGCAAGCCAGCCCAGACTTCCTTCTCCCCATCAACATTTTCCAGTTGTTCCTGGGGAATTTTGAGGCGTTCCCAGGCTAGATTAACCTGGCATGCCAGATGGATTTGTTTCACATTCATCTAGAAAAACCACTCATACAAACTGTTTGGGAAAGGGCAGAGGCTTTGGAAGAAAACTTGGAGGGTGATTGGATGAACGTTCTGTCTGTCTTATTTTAGGAGCCAATCAGAGCAACAAAACAGTGATGTAGCCACGACCGAGGCGCACGCCTGCGCCCCTAACGAAGGAGCAAGCTCCATAGAGAACTGCATAACGCTGCGAACCATGGCAACTGTAGATGTCAGTACTTGACTTCTGTCGTTTTAAAAAAAAAAAAAAAAAAAACAACTCAATGCTGTTCTTTGTTCTTCTTTTGACAAAGAAATTCCGTCATGTTCTGGTTTGCTGTCTTGGTTTGCTTCCGAACAAACCCTGGTGCGGTTCATTTGAGGTGTGAAAGCAAAGCAGACCAACTTGTGAACCAAAGACATAAGGCAGCACAAAACCTGATAACCTGTGGATTTAAATATGTGATTTAATGCGCTAAAATACATGTCAGTACTTCGTTCGGCGTCTGTGTAGCCATAGCAACACGGCGTAGTCTCTCACTCACATGTTGGCTTGCCTTTTTCTTTGGTACCGATTAATTCGTCTAATTTTAGGAATGACATGCTGGACTGCTCGCTGCTTCACAGACTGCTCATAACTCCCCAAAACAAAAGCAGAAATGCTGTTTTTCACCATTTATGTGTAAATAAAGATCAGGGGAAGGAGATGGATTTCCAGTTTCATCTTCTTCTACGCCTCCTTTTTTTCTTCGCAACTCTTTGTCTGGAACGAAAGCACCACAAACTTATGGTCTGGTTTGTTTGACCAAGGTCAATGTGAATGCAAACCAAATCACATGAAAATGCAACAATGTTGCCACAAACTACCAGGTGTGAAAACAATGGTCATCCTTTTGTGCAATTATACTGTGTGATTAAAAGGCAGATGCATTGAAGTGTCATGTGGGTCCTCTAAGAGCAGTGATGTAAACAAGAAAAGGTTGCCATATCTGTCTGAACCTGGTTGCTTTGCCCAACAACTCATATCCGATCCTCTCCATATATAAGGTACTAGAGAATTCTATAAGCCAGGCCTCAAAGCAGGGCGATCCCTCTTTGTTCCAGACTTTAATTTTTTTTTTTTTTTTTTTTGCAGTTACCATTCCATACTGAATTGAGGATGATTTCCAATGGCTTAGAGCTTCTAGCTGTTGTGACCAGCCGAGAATGGCTGTTTCTGGGTTTGGAGGAAGGTTATGTCCATAAACTTCTGAATAGCAAAGAAATATTTCCAACCAAAACTTTTTGAGCTTCACACAGAACCAAAACATATGGGCCAAGGTGCCATCAGTGTGTTTACATTTAATGCAGAGAGATGATGAAGATGGGTAAAATGATTGTAGCTTAGTTCGTGAGTAATTAAGTCTAGGTATGACTTTATACTGAATTAGCTGATGTCTAGAGTTAATTGAGCAGGAGTGAATACTTTTGAGAGATTTAGCCCATACATCCTCTGTTCTTTCTACTCCTGTTTCACTCTCCAAAGATGCTTTCAGGTGCTGCGTTGATGGAGCAGTCTCATCCAAGAATACACTTACAAATTTAGAGACTAGTTTTCTGGAATCGGGCTCACTAGTTGATAGAGACTGAAATCTAACAGGAGAAGTGAAAGTTTTAAAATTGGGGATGTTTTCTTTGACATAATTTCTGATTTGAAGATACCTAAAAAAAATTTGAAACGGTTCATCTTTTAACAGGGAACCTATCATAAAATGAAAACTTTTCAGTATTTTTGCCCATAAAGCTGGGTATTCAGAGTTTTTACAGACAAAAAAAAAGTGGGATATGCAAACCCAGTCTCTTATTTTTGGTCTGTGAATGCCTGAAAACATGGAATGTGACAGTCTGTTTAATATTCTGACATCACAATGAGTAATTTCATTATGAATGACCCTCACCTGGGATCTCCACCCATAATCATGGGAGCCAAGAGCTGTCTTTGTGCCAGCTCACCTCACTGAGGTGAGGCCTGGACTGAAAAGAAGCATTTGCATTTAAAGAGACACAAAGCTGGATTATAAAGGGTCAAATTCCTCTGTGATCCATAAGATTCATGTCATATTAAAGCCATGGCACAGACATTTCATTTAGATCACAAGGACTGATTTAAAAGGTAAAATAGGCATAGGATAATACATCACTTAAATCTTGTAAAATTACAACTTCAACCTCCAAATTCGGGATTTTTTCTCTCTTTTAGGTAGCCCTAATAGTTATAGAATGTGGCTTATATTATATTACTGATATGTTTATGACTAAATAGGGCAAATATACTTGTTAAGATTTGGGTTTTTTGCATTGCACATTTTAGATAAGCAGAAAAGGCCGATACTGAAAGAGAAACATTGATTTATAAACCCAAATGCATGGCAGAAGAGGGTCCAGGTGGCTCACCGGGCAGAAACCTGCAGGTTCATCTCCTGGCAGAGCTTCCTTTGGCTCCACCAGGTATTTCAACCATCACAACTGGCAGAAAGGACAGGTGGGAAGCCAGCAAGGGAGCATGCCCAGGTATCTGCAATAGGAGCTGTGACTGAGGGTTGAAACCAAAATTTACATTTTCTGTGCAAATGAAGGGACTGTGGAGAAAATACGGCAGAGCAAAGCTTAAAGACTCTCACAGAAAATCTGAGCTACACAACTTCAGAATCTTCCTTCCATGTGTGATTGACAACATTTTAATTGTCTGAGTTGAGACGGCTGTTTGGTAGCCAGCAGCTGCTCGGGTTAACTGAGGATATTTGTTTGTTTGTGCTTCCTAGTGCAGTTGATTCTACAGAAACATTCCTGTACTGTTGCAAGTCCAATACACCAGGGTTTAATTAGGCAACATGCATTTCCAGTGGTTTGGTGTTGTAGAATATAGTCAGCAAACAGAACGGCTGGCAGAGTAAGTGGAGTCTATATGCAAAGAAATACACACTTCTACCTCTTCTTTGTCATTTATTGCATCATTATACGCTTGTGGCTGTCTGTAACCCCATACTTTCACACTGTTTGTTTTAAGTGTGACGATAAATTGAGCATGAAACTTATTCAAGATTAATAGGAGGCACTTTTGAGTGTTCAGGAAATGCCCAGATGAATACGAGATTGGCCATAATTTGTTAGCACAGTAAGGGAGCTGGCTTGTTATACTCAGACGCTCTAGTTGCTGTTTTTGAGCTCTCCAGCCAACAAGAAAAGTAACCCTATGGCAAAATGCTTATTTGGTTAAAAAATATATATATATAAAAGATAAGCATGCAGGGCGCTAAGGATCATCACGGCCCAACGTGCCACAGGGCTGGAGAGACACGTCTGTCTCTTGGAAGTTCAACGACATTTCTTTAGTCAGGGCCTTTTCAACCATGGTGATATGCCCTACCAGGTGCTGGTGGCCACCCCACTACCCACTTAGATGCTACCCGAGGCTGTGCTTACTCTCCACATCCACCCTGTATGCCACCCTACAGGTGCAGTTATTTCCCCATATCCCTGCAAGGACATCCAGAGCACTACTAGGGTTGTGTCAATCCTCCTTCACACTCAGTGGTGCCCTCAGGCAGCTTACTCACCACATCTATGCCTTACTGGAGCCTCAATTTTTGGCCCAAACATGCCTAATAGTTCTGCACAATACAGGGTAGTGGTAAATTCTGTAGACGGCCCAACGGTTGTGCAAACTAGGAGCTAGCTTATTCAGTGTAACACAGAACAGAAAAAAAACATGATTGAAGAATTGGTTTTTCACTTGGATGTTAGCTCACAGCTAACTTTTCACCATCATGGCTCATCTGGACTTTTTGTCTTGACAAGCTTGTAAAACATCAACCCTGTGGTGAACAGTCACACTCTATCCATCCTTTTTTCAGGACAACCTGGGCTTTAAAAAGTGACTAAGCCTTTTCTTTGCACAGTCTTGCTTTCCCACCTCTTGGGGACAAAACTGTGAAAAAATAAACATTCTGGGACGGTTTTCAAAATATCTGCATATATTCAAAAAGTCAATGTGCTTTTTTGCAGGTAGATTAATTTGTGCCATTCCTCAAAGCAGTAGAGATGCAACAGCTTGCCATGAGTGGACAGGCCCTCCCACAATGCATTGCGGGTAAACAATACAATGATGCCGAAGGCAGAAAGCTGAAGTAAATGATTGAAAATTGATTAAAAATGGGTAAAACAACACTTATCATAGGATCTAATGCTGTGGAATTAATATTTAAAAACCCGAAAAGTCACTGAAGTTCTGGGCTCAATAGAATGGTGTCCTTTAGGGCTACAGAGACATTGAGGGTAGCAAAAGAATGACAAAAAGGTCAGCTTCAGACAGAAAAAAGAATAATTGTCTATGAATTCTGATTCAAAAGTTATCAACATTTTCATAAACTGTGTCACTTGTTGTTGCATATGACAACACCATCCTCAGAGACCCAAGAAAGTCAGCCAAGGTCTGGGCTCACTAGAAAATATTCTGTAGGAGCTACGCATGCATGGAAAACATAATTAGAAAGACACAACGGAGAGCTTTCATAGGAAAAAAACAAGTTAGTTCCTACAACTTAGGGTGCAAAAGTTACCAAGCAACTTACAAACGGGTATGTCACGTGAGCTCCTAGGCTTAATTAAAAAACAAACAAACAAACAAAAACAACAACAACAACAACAACACAATGAAATATTTCCCCTGTCGAAAATTTGCTTAACTTTCACAGCATTCTTGTTTCAATCAATTGGTTTAACCCACAGACTATTGATTAACTTGATAATGAAGAAGGAGACAAACCTTACTCTTACATGGTGAGAGATATCACTAACTACATGAGCAGGAGCATACGGTCTATTGTTCTTTACAGCAGCGTTTTCCAACCTTTTCTTCTGTTATGGCACCTTTTAAGATATTTAAAAATCTCAAGTCACACTAAACAATATGCATTCCATATAAAACAACATTCTGCATGCCCATGAATGCTGGGGGGTGTAGAATTAATAAGATAAATCTCTACAGCAGTTTTTTAAAACCATTTCAATATCTTTATTTTTACAGTATGGGCATGTAGACCTTGAAAATGCTTTCAGCGCATTTTGGCCAATCTGGAACAAAAGACAAACCCAGACAAGCATGATTCTTGTGTAGCGTCCGTTGACATCAGCCTGTTCTTTCATTGAAACAGATGTGATTTCAAGAAAAAAATGCCTTTTTGATTATATGCTAACATGGCTGATGATCTGCATATTCATGATAATTCTTAGTTGGATTTTAAAGCATTTCAGAGGCTCCCCTGGTTGAGAAAGGCTGCTTTAGAGAGCTTATTGAAAAAGTCCTGTCTCTGCCCCGGTCACTTTCATTGTCATATAATATTTGGATGATATAAGGTTAATATTTTTGGAGCACTACTATACCAACATTGAAAAAAGCAGATACTTTTTGTTGATTTTGATTATAGCTGACATTTTTCACCTCATATCTCAATTTTCCATGATTTTTTTTTTCCATAAATCAGTGCTATTTTGTCAGCCTGTACATCTGTCAGTGGGTTAACCAATTTTAAAGCAATAAAAAAAGACTATACACATTCACTTTTTGTACATTCAAAAGTGATGATTTGGAGATACACGGTTCTGCCCCATTTCCAGTGTTATGCTGGTTAACATTACTGTCAGGTTGGAACTGATTGTTTAATGTTGTTTTCTATTATTTCACCAGTTGACAGAGTTAAATCTTTTGATCAAGTGTGCACAGCTGGAGGTTATTTTATCAGGATGTAGCATACATTGTGGTTTTGGACACTGCCCATATCACACCAAGAAAAATAAAAGTATCGTGTCTTTAAAAGTCAAAACATTAATTTTGATTTGCTGTTTAAAAAAACACATATCGTGTATCAATAATGTTTGCACATGGATGCCAAATCTTCTTCTTCTTCTTCTTTTTTTTTCAAACAGATTAAATGTTATGATTTTCTATTTCAACCAAACATTCAGAGGGGATGTTAGATTTAAAAAAAAAAAAAAAAAAAAAGGGGAGTTGTTTTTTTGTATGTCTTGTACTCAAACTTTATTTTATACAAAATGTTCTGCTTACTCATTCTGTGGATTTAAACCATGAAAGTTCATAGATTAAGTTCAAAATTTGTTGCCACAACCACATAAAACAAGAAAAATCAAACTATAAGAAAATCGTGTTCTATCTCTCCAATGTACTTTTTTTTGATGCTGTATCGTGATTCACAAGCTTGTCCAAATAACCAATATATCTAAAGGACTTTGTCATGAGTGGATGAAACAGTTTTTAAGGAGTGAAAGAATCATGAAAACTTTTTGGTGATCTATCCAAATTTTAGGAAAAGGAGAAACAATTTTAATACATTAGACTGAGTAGAAGGTCAGTGCGCCAAGTCTTTAGGTCAGAATACAACACTGGGGCTAGCATTGCTTTCCATGCCACTTTAATTTATCTATTTATGCATTTATTTGTCTGTTTACCTCTAAATTTTACTCCTTGGCTTACCAGGACTGTTTCTGGCATACTGGGATTTTTGACCTTTATGTTGGGAGGACAGGACAGTGGATGGTGTCGGAAATCCGGGAGAGAAAGTCCTTCAGTAAAACGCATATTGATCACAAGATAATTTATCTGAAATGTTTCATCCAATGGGGACATATCATTTTGTCTTATGCCTTATCTAAAAAGCTTTTATCTGTTTTTTTTTTTTTTACCACACAAACATGTTATTTATTTCAGTGTCATTTTTATGTCCATGTGGCACTGTTCAGCTTAATGAAAGTGCCAGTGTGACATTTGATCCATATGGATGTGACTAGAGGTCGCTATGTTTTTGAAAAATTCAATGCAGGAGAAAAATAGCCGATACAAAAGATGTGAGGTTTATTTTCAGTCCATAGTTTCCAAATTAGTTTTGTGATAGTGTGACACCTGTGGTTAAGGGGAGTAGTGGCACTTTTTTCCCACTTTAAAAACAGCCTTAAGCAACAGTTAATGCTCACATATTACCATAATAATATGTTATTCTTGGAGAGAAAGTCTACTTCTCTTTTTATTACTTTAATTATGATTTAAGGGGATACTTTAAGGGGATGTGAGCAGTAGGGGGGCCCTGACGCTGGAACACAATGTTCAGAAAACCTGCCAACAATCACAATCAGCATTTGACACATTGTAATGCATATTTCCTTTTTTTTTCTGCTGTTTTTTATTTGAAGAGAATGCCTGTGTGTGCAGCTGCAGCTGTCAGGCATCTGCTAACACACCCCTAACATGTCATCTTGGGCAGGTATCATACTTTATGCTCTGAGAACAGTTCTGCTTGGATGCTCGTACCAGCACTGCCTGTAGCCATCATAGCAGTACACAGACAGAAGCAGAGCATGATTAAAGGGCTAAATAGATGGATAGGACTGTTGGCTCTGCATGATAGGGGAATAAATACAGAATGTGCTGGTGATGAATGCTTCTGCCTGACTGGACGTGAATCCTTGAGCACAAGCCTTTTTCCCCCCTTTCTCTGCATTCAGCAAACAATAAAACATGAAGCCAGATAAAGAATTGGGGTGCCAAGGCAGAAATCTTTGTTATCAGCAAACTTCAGAGACAGGCTAACGTTCGTGCGGAGAATCTTTTAAGAACCAAAGGCTGCCATTTGGCTTTGACCATGCCAGGGGAAAAATGTTGCTTTGGGATTTGATAAATATTCCAGAGAAATACAATAAAAAACAGCAATAATAGATTCTTTAGAGCTCTCATCATCAACTGGTGGCCCGAGGACCCAAATCTTCCTAAACGGCCCCCGGAAGATCATTAAATTCAGAAAAAGAGGAAAAGAAGATGTTGTAAGAATATCTTTTGGCTTTTTAAAACAGTTAATAATGAAATAGTTTTAAAATGACTAAACATTTGATTTGTTTTTGCAGAAATTCGCTTTTCAGCCTTAATTAGAAAATATTTAAAAGAAAAATGGGTTAAAACTGGCAGAAATGTTGCAAAAATGGCCAGATGAAGTGGTGAAAGTGGTAAGAGAGTGGCAAAAACGGGTGATAAGTATCAAAATGGGTTGTGGAGTGGCACAAAGGGACAAAAAATGGCAGGAAAAGAAGTGAAAAGAGGTTAAAATGTGGTGAAAATTGGTAAAAGAGGGGAAACATTGGCCAGAATTTTTCAAAATGGTTTATAAGAATAAAAATTCTGCAAAACAAGTAATGAAAGGGATTAAAAGTGGTAAAATTAGTTTAAAAGTGGTAACAATGGATAAAAGACAGGCACAAAGGGGATAAAAGGTGTCAAAATAAGGAAAAAAATTTGTTAAAAAGGCAAGAAGTGGATAAAGTATCAAAATGGGTTAAAAGTGGCAAGAATATTGTTAAAAAAGCCTGGCAAAGTAGTGAAAAGGCATAAGAAGGTCGCACATGGGGCCAATAACTGGCAGGAAGGTTGCAAAAAGGGGCTAAAGAGTGGCAAAATTGGCAAAAAGTTGCAACAATGATCGAAAAAATGGATTAAGGGTGGTAAAAAAATGTTGCAGAACTGGCCAGATGAAGTGGTGAAAGCGGTTAGAGAGCGGCAAAAACAGGTGATAAGTATCACAAATGGGTTGTGGAGTGGCACAGAGGGACAGAAAATGGCAGGAAAAGAAGTGAAAAGAGGTTAAAATGTGGCAAAAGTTGATAAAAGAGGGGGAAAGGGGGTCAAGAAGTTTTAAAATTAGTTAAAAAATGGCAAAAATTGTGCAAAACAAGTAATGACAGGAGTGGTAAAATTAGATTGATAAAGAGTTGCAAAATGTGCAAAAAGTGACAACAATGATCAAAAAAAAAAAAAAAGACTGAAAGTGGTAAAAATTGTTGCAGAAATGGCCAGACGAAGATGTGATGAAGATTTTTGTTTATTTTGAAAGTCCGGCCCCCAGAGTCTCCGTCAAAACTAAATCTGGCCCTTGTGCAAATGTACTTGATGACTGCTGCTTTAGAGTGAAATTGTACAAACAAGCCTTGCTCTTCTTATTAAATATAGCCTTTTAATGAGAAATAGATTATTATATGAAACATTCATTTTGAAATAAGCTGATATAATGGTCTCAACAGAACAGCAAAAAAGTACATAGGCAAGGTATTAGGTGTAAAAATCTTCAGACATATCATGGGTACATGTAAGCAACACTGTGGTAGCATAATGCCATACGAGTAAATGTGCTTGTTTTATGGACCTTGCAGTGGCAAAATAAAATAAATCATAATGTACAGCATGTTTCGACAATATAAAAACAGTCATAAATCTTCATGAGTCGAATTAGTTACATAAGACATGGGTGCCCTTTAATTTGTGCCAAACAGAGGGCTCAGATGAAGTAGTCTTTGTATTCCCTTTCAATACTGTTATATTTTATAATATTGTTACCGTAGCAGAGCAGTGTTACTGTAACATAGTTAATATTTACACATATACTGTACAACGGGGACGAAAAAAATAGCCACCAGTACTTCAAGTCGTCCTCTTGTCTCGGTCTGGTGGTCGATTTTCCCCACATGCACAAACCCTCCTTAAAGGCGTAGTTCTCAGGAGGAGATGAAGAGTGTTTGATCTACGTTTATGGTCCTAAACTCAGAGCTAATTGAGAATCAGTCTTCTGTGAAGCTTTTCAATGTTTCCTCCAGCTCTAAATGTGTTAAAGGGATAGATAACAGGCACTTAATAATAATAATAATAGAAATAATAATAATAATAATAATAAGGTGACAATTCATTTGGATACTCCAATGTTGATGCTTAACTGATTCCCTATTTACCTCTTGGATATTCAGTACTGGCTTTTTGCCATCTAAAGCTTGGCATTTATGCGTCAAATAAGCTGTTCACAAGCTTAAAAATGCAGCTAGTAAAGTTAAAATAGTACAGAAGCCCAAAATGGACATGCATCCACACATTTTTATCATCTATTTTCCACTGATAACAAGTAGGTTGCTTTCTCCAGATCTCAACTGTTCTATCCTGTTATCATGTGATAACAGTTCTACTTTTCTCACCAGTAAATCCTCTTGAGACCCTCGGTGCACATATGAGGACATTACATTTTGGCTTCTGCTATTAGAATTTTTTAGATAATTTTCCAGAATTTCTGTAGAATTTGAATGATTTGTTATAAATCTTAGGGAAAATGTATTTAAAATTGTTACAATTTTTACTGAAAATTTTGGGGGTTATGTTTGAAGTATTTTGTTTGAGGCATTGGCGGGATTGTGTGTCAAAGTTTGGGGTATTTTCAAGGGAAATTTGGGAATTTATTTGTGAATATTAGTGAATTTGATTACAAATTTCGGGGAAGGAAATATCTTTTGACATTTTCCAAAATTTCCACGGAAAATTATTCTTGGTGAATTGTTTCAAATTTTTGGGTAGAATTTGCTTTGAAATTTGGGGGGATTTTCATGGAATTTTGGTTAAATTTGTATTTTAATCTTTAGGCTTTTACGCTGAAAGTTTGCCCAAATTATTTGGAATTTAATTCAGTTTATTTTATTATTGTTTGTTGGATTTTTAAAAAAATATTGAAGAATTTTCACTGATTTGTTTTTATGTTTCGGTAAGCTCTAGTTAATTTAAAGAAAATTTTCCAAGACCTCCAGCATTTTTAGTTCATACTTGGCCTAAATAAATTCTTGTGAGCCCATCATAAAAGAAATGACACCACCATTTCTTGCATTTTGAAAAACATATTCATTGTGAAAATGACTTCCTACAGGTGAAGAAAAAGATGTGTTTTTGTTATACTTATCAGGTCTCACTTATCCCAAATAAGTAGGTGAAACTTAACATGTATTTCAAACAAAAGCTCGGGTCTCAGGAGGTTAAAAGACCAAGTGGGGGTCTCCCATTGGGTAAATGTTGTAACCCTATGGTATCATGTATATTTTCTTACATCTAGGGATTAAGGGGAGGAAAATGTCCACTTACAACAAACATTATGGATTAGGGCTGTAAATGATTAAGAATTTTCACTGTGAATTATTTTAGAATTCCCATGGTTTATCGCGTCCAATCACTTTTTAGGTTCTTTGTATGAATAATTTGCATACGCCAGATTGGGGATTAGTAATGAATGGTAACAGAGGAAAGTCAGTACTTCATGGTTCTGAATGGACCTCTATGCAGCAATTATCATCTGAAAATTCTACAAACATTGAATACAAAGTGATTTTTCTAACTGATTTACCTGGCGTGGAGGCAATCAATAACAGAAAGTAACTGTCCTGCAGATCTCCTATAGTGTAGCGTTGTCTAGCCAGATGAAGGGAGACAAGAGTCTAGAGGAGTCTTGTACTGAGCTTATAGGCTAAGTGAGCCCATGTATTTAAAGGTCACATATTTTAACCCCTTTAAGACAAGTTGATATTGGTGTCAGAGGTCTCCAGAACATGCCTGTGAAGTTTGTTCCTGAAAAACCACTCCAGTATTTGATTTTTGCATGTCTAAAAACCCCCGTTTCATCCCTGCTCAGAACTAGCCATTTCTCTGTCTGTGTCTTTATAAGTTTATGAGCTGTCTGACTCCACCCCTAACTCCGCCCCTCTCAGGAAATGAATATGGCTTAATGGAGGTGGCTCTCCCTATCCTCAGGATCAGGATCCCGAGGATCAGTAGAGGAGGGTGAAACTTTCTTCCAGGGGGGAGGGCCAACCGAACCTGGGGACGGGGCTAACGCCTTACATGACATCATGAACTTTCAATAAAGGCAGTGACATCAGCGAACAACAGACTGTACTGAGATAACTGATCTGTGATTTTATATCTTAGTGTTAGAAGGGCGGGGTCATTCCCTACTGTGGGCCAGTGACGTCACCAACCCACATATTTGCCCCGCCCAAATTTAACCCAGCCAGGAAGGAGGGACAAAACTTTCTTATAGTGTAAATCCAAAATTCAGTCACATGTTTATCACGTTTACAGCAACCGTATTCCAACATATCTAGTGTGTTAAGACAAATTTAGGACTTCACTTTACAGGGACTGTAAAGCCACATTATTTAATATCCCTAACCACAGGACTTAGTGTGGGCTCCAAGGTATGCCCTACCCAGCTACCTTGCCCTAGCTCTAACCGCTTAGTGGCTTAGAAAATGCAGCGTTATTACATGATGGATGGAAAATGTATTACATTATTACATAATGCGGCGTTATTACATAATGTGGTGCTATAGGGTCTTTAAATTGAATTGCATAACTAACTCCTTACATTTCTGGTTAAAACAAACAAGCTATATGAGTGTTTTGTTGTGTATTACCTTCCACACTGGTCTTAAACACTGAATTTTACGGTAGTTTCTTTTTTCTTTTTTTTTCTTTTTTTTTTGAGATCTCGAGAAATTCACCCATTGTTGGAAAAAAGAGTGTCATCTCAAAATAATCACGTAAATCATTTCAGATAGCAAGAAAACTACTAGCAATGACACAGTATAATAGAAAAGCATTAAAAGCAAGTAAAATATATGGATGCATGTCTGCATTGGGCCTCCGTACAATGGCAATGATACAGGTGCTTATGTGTGTCCAGAAAAGCGAAGCTCACCATGTTAGCATTAGCACTCTAATGAGCTAAAATGTCTTAAACCAGCTGAAAGTACAATACCACGGTGCTGTGTAATTGCCACATATACCAGAGCAGATGCACCAGCTTCACACATTATTTTAATCTTGAATTGTAAATTGCGCTGATATCAATTTGTACAGGTGCATTCTCTTCTCTTCTTCTTCTTCCTGTGTCCACCTGAAACACTGCAAAGATAATAGCACACTTACTGAAAGCACCTTTATGGATGCTGAGCCATTAACCTGACCATAAGAAACTGATTAATGCACTGTTCTGTCAGATTAATTGGACAATTCAGCCCTGAGCCTTACAATCTGAGCCGTATTTGTCCTGAGCAGGCCATTACACAGGTGCTAAAGAATACCATAGAAATCATTCAGTGGTTTGTAAGCGTTCAGAATCACTAGAAATTGATAAGATTTGGGATAGAGTGTTGTAATTTCTTCACTTAATGACTGATTTATTTATAAAGCACCTCTTATGGTGGTTCAAAAACAGCTGGGAAATGAAAAAAAAGAGGGGAAAAGCATAGTCATCATCACACAAAGCTAAAATATGCACACATCTAGATACAGTTGTGACTGGGGATAAGCAGTGAACAAAGCCGAGTCCATGAGAATCAGGAGCAGGTACCTCTGCTTACAGCCGACCCTACAGAACAAATAAAAAACACAATGTGGAGGAAGAATAAAAACTTAAAAAAAGCACAAAATCAAACAAAAAACCTGCAAGGCAATCAAACTATAACTACATAGGGAGTCACATAACAACTCAAAAAATACTACTCTTTAAATGTATTTCTCAAGGCCTGCAACTGAGGTAGCAGACTTGGAAAGATAAAGGGGTTGGGCTTGAGTCTTGTAGCCACGGCAGCAATTACTGTACGTTTAATGTCTCGTTAATTTCAGTCTAAACCATCAACTGTATAAAAAGATGGACATCTTAATCTGAAATATGATTTCCCAAATTGGAAAGATTTACAGCTCCCCCTAGTGACTGACTTGAGTCATAAACCCTGCATCCTCCATGTAAACAGATGGGGCAAGCGCCAGACTTTGAAAGTTAAATACGACGCAAAACAACATTTCTCAAAACTGGACTCTGTCTTCACTTGTAGTTAAAGTGATGCTGATTTGAGAGCAAGTGTTCATTTTTCTAAGAACTTCGATTTTAATTAGTCATTTGATGCAAAAAGGATAAATGTTACGTGACAAATGTAGCTCCTGCAATGTGTTCTGCTGTGGGCTGTACCACACTGATCGATGTTTAATACTCTTAGTTAAAAGAGCTGCAGTCCTAAACCCTGGAAATGCATTAACATTGAAGAACTTCTTATTTCATTGTCTCAAAGTCAATGGGATTTTTGAACAAGTGTTTGGTAAGATGCCAAAATAAGTAACCTTCATCATCACACAGATCCATCTTGCAAAGCTTGGATCTGAAATACTTTTTCCCAGTCAGAGTCAGTTTTATCAGAGCTGGACAGCAAAGAGTGACACTGAATACTTTTCTTTGAAAGAAAAGGATGTTTTTGCTCTTCTCCTGACCAGAAATTTAAAAAACTGTAATAATTTCCCACAAATATAATATGAACATGAAACTAAATGTGGTCAGTTTGTTGTAGCCTTTTTACAACTGCCAGTAAGCTCAAGTCAGCTTAAGCTCAAGTCACATCAAAAATGTAGTTTTATATATATTTTTTTTTCGCCATGAAACAGGAAGTAGTTTTTTCAATGTCTTTAAACACTGGTAGAGCAATGAATCTTATCCAAGTGGATAAAAAAAGTTAAAATTTGTCTAAACAGCTCTCAGAGGAGTGTTGGAGTGTTACTGTTTTAACATAAACTTAAAATCCTCATCCACACAAAAAATTTTACATTTTAGTGTCAGGAAGTTTGTACACTCTATGTTCAAGACACAATAACTTGCTTTAATAGGGAGAGCCAGCACAGTCCAAGCATGTGAGTTTTGTTCACATGCAGAAAGAATTATGTTTTTTCAGCTCTATCACCTGTAAAATTGCTTTGTTTAGATGAATCCCCTTTGTGGGCTTAAATCAAGAAGAACCACTTGATATTGCAGATTTTCCAAAACTGATATTGATCCTCTCATTGTTTCATCCAAACATTTTGTGCTAAGATTCATAGCTTTACTACTGCTTTTACGACCCTGGAAACAAACTTCCTGTTTCATGGCGAGCAAAAATATACCAATAGCCATATTTTTTTAAGTGACTTGAGCTCACTTGAACTCATTTGCAGTTGTAAAAAGGCTACTACAAACAATGACCACAACTTTAATTTTTCATTTTCAGATTACATTTGTGGGAAGTTTATACAAATTTGAGAGACAGAGGGTTTAACCTTCCAATTCAGCATAGTTGAAAATATGTAGGAAATGTATTACGTTTTTTGGATTATCAGGCTAAAAGCTGCAAATTTGAATTACATTTGTAGTTTATTATGTTTTTGAGCAATTGCTAAGTTTGCAGGTTTTACAGGGGAATTTTGGCTTTACTTTTGTACAGTAAGAAAGTCAAACATTCACTGCTAAGATTTGTAGCTTAACAAGTGTTTTTAGACCCTTGAAAACAACTTCCTGTTTCATGGCGAACGGAAAAACCCAAATGACTGTTTTCATGTGTCTTGAGCTCACTTCAACCCATTTGCAGTTATAAAATGGCGACTACAAACAATGGCCACAACTTTTATTTTTCATTTTCACATTACATTTTTCGGAAGTTAAAGTTTTAAGAGACAGAGAGTTAAACCTTCCAAATCAACATTGTAGTAAATATGTAGGAAATGTATTACTTTTTTTGGATTATCAGACTGAAAGGTGCAAATTTGTATTACATTCGTGAGCAACTGCTAAATTTGCAGGTTTTACAGGGGAATTTTGGCTTTACTTTTGTACAATGAGAAAGGGATAAAGCTGCGTTGACCATATTTCTGATATCAATTCTCTCCTTTTCTCATTCAGAAATTTTGTGCTAAGATTCGTAGCTTAACAAGTGTTTTCTAGACCCTTGAAAATAACTTCCTGTTTCATGGCGAATGGAAAAATCCCAATGACTAAAACAACTTTCACATTGCCTCTCTTTTCCGTGTCCGTTATGCCTTCGTTCCGCAATGCCGTTCTGTATGAAAGCGACCATTCCGCAATGGAGGGTCGATCTCGCCCCACCTCTGATCCGGCTCGAGAGGTAGTATCAGAGCTGTAACAGACTTTTCCGCAACGGGTGTGAAAGGACGTCAAAGCATTCCGCAACGGCAAGTGTGCGCTGCTGTCTCCATAAACGGGAGATTAAAAAACCAGCGCGGTTTAATCAAGCAGCATTTCATCTGAGAAAACAACAGCGGGATAAAACGAAGAATAATGTGGATTAACTGGTGAGACTGCGAGGTTAGAGAGCTGATCACACTCTGTACAGGAGAGGAGAGAGCACACACATCTCTGCTCACAGCAGCGTCTGAAAAGTTCCATGATGTGTTCAAGTGAGCTCGGTACTCTGAAGTTTCTGACCTCGTGTACTGTGACACTACTTAAAGTCGGACCTCCAACTCAGAAACGTGGAGGAAAAAAACTCTATTGGATCCAATCGATCAAAATGAATGTTCATGTTATTTTCCCCGTATTTCGTTTAGAAAATACAAAGTTTTGAACCGAGAAATCCAGAGTTTTGAGTTTCATTAAAAGCACCAGCTTGGGCAGTGGCTGCCATCTGATTACGAGACGCTGGGGTGTGTGTGTAAGTTTGGGCGTGCAAGGCTCTGTTACACCTTTGTGTGGATTGCTCGTTGCGGAACAGAGACGGACAATCCTTTTCACCTTTATTGTGAAATCTATGTGTAAAAACGGCTTATGTTTTCATGTGACTTGAGCTCACTTGTAAAAAGGCTACTACGGACAATGACCACGAATTTTATTTTTCATTTTCACATTGCATTTATGGGAATTTAATGCAATGTGAGAGACAGGGAGTTAAACCTTTCAAATGATGTAGCAGTAAATATGTAGGACATTTATTACGTTTGTTGGATTATCAGACTAAAAGCTGCAAATTTGTTTTACATTTGTGGTGTATTACATTTGTGGGCAATTGCTAAGTTTGCAGGTTCTACAGGGGAATTTTGGCTTTATTTTTGTACAATGAAAGGCGATAAAGCTGTGTTGTCCATATTTATATACAGTCAATAGTCCAGACTCATCCATATTAAAAATGCTAAGCAGTATGGCATGAGTGACCTTGCCTTTGTTGTTGTAAGCAATCATGCAGATAATGATCCAGACCTCCAAATCACATCAGCAAAAGCAATACTTCAGCATTGGATTACCCAAATAAAATGTGACCAACATTTCATAGGTAGTGTTTCATTTCTCATTTTGATGATTGAGAGTGTTTAAATAAAACATTGCAGCTTTGTTGACACTTTCAGCAACATGCAAAACAAGGTTAAATCTCATATCTGGAAAGAAAAACTGCAATCATAAAAAAGCTTACAGATTTAACACTGCCAAAAAAGGTATTTGAAGCTTTAATATAACCATTTCTTTTTCTTTTCCTGGTGGCACAACAGAGCAATTCAATGGCTTTACAGCACGATTCTTATCCAACATAATACGCCGCCTCTTGTCACTGTCTCTATGCTGTGCTCTTATCATAAAACTGAGGCTGAAATAAAAACAAACAAATGGAAGTGTGTATTTTCCTCATGTAATGGTACTTTGTGAAACAGGGATGAGCTTTATGTCTTACCGTATGGTTATCTCAGGGAGGGGGGAGCGTATGGCTTTAAGTTGTCTTGCAAATGTGCCTGAACGATGAGTGTTTTACATTTTGCTCTTGGTGCTGAAAAGCTCCACAAATCAGCAGTCACAACATGTACATTTTGCAAAGCTGTACAAAATAGCATTGATTGTTAAATTTTCTTCAGACCACAATATTGCACTCACGCACCAGGAGGTACTGCCTTGTGAAAAAACACAGCTTGAATTTCAAACACGGGAAAGAAGCGCTCCAAATGCGAAGTTTTTAGCTTAGACTGGAGTCAATCTCAAATGACACATTCAAGTAACGAACAGCAATAAGCGTCAAGCCAAAAAAAGGGATACGCACACTTGCCCACGCTCACATTCACCCACATATATATGTATATATAAACAGCTGGCTTTTGTTATTTGACATGACTATCCATTACCGCCCTGCTGTGTGCCGTGTGTGTCAGAACAATGACAGAGTGCCTCATAACTCACAAAGAGAAATGCAGATTCGCTGTGGGTTTGAAATGTAATAAAGAGTCTATAAGTAATGTGTTGACTACGTCGTCGCTAGGGCTATTTAATCCTTACGATGTATAAACATTTTGAATATTAAACTCTGCATTATGTCTGAAATATCCTCCTGAAATAAAAGCATATCTGGTCTGCCCTTGTGTTGTGTCATTACTCCTTTAAAAATGTATTTTTTTTTCTCAATAAAGAATGGCAGTTTCAGATAAAACCTTTGATCCCTCAGAGTAAAATCAAGGCCTCTTTTTCACCAGTAAATAGATTTAATTTTTTTTTTGTTCACTCTCTCTCTTTTGAGTTCTTTTAGGGAATGACAGACATGCTGGGACAAATATGATACAGTCCTTATAGTGGTTCCATTTATCTTCTTTATCTGCCCGAAATGCTTTTCATCACTTCTTTTTTCCTTTTTCACTTTAAGAATTATGCTTACAAAGTTAATATTACATCAAAAGGCAGAAAAGGTCCAAAAATGAAAGAAGAGAAAACAAAATTAGGATTAATACCCTCTTGTAGTTCATTTGTCGGGTGTTTCTCTTTGCTGTCCTTATGTTAATGTTGCTATATTCAGCAGAGTTTAGCAGTCAGGTGATCTGATTGTTTTAGTATCTCTGTGCTGTACATGTCCAAGGCATGATTCACCCGAATCATTTCGCTGTTGTTAAGCTTGAGCCTATGCTTAAGCATACAAGAGAAGAGGTCCAGCTGGGGTTTTCCAGGCGCAGACGGAGGGGCAAGGCGGTTAATCCGATCCCGGATGTCCAGTAAGAGGAGCATAACGGATGACGACGAGTAGAACTGAGTTCCTTGTGTGTACGACTGGTTGACCTGCTGTACGGCACTGCGGAGCAGGTCGGCGTTAAATCGAAGGCTGTAGCCAAACACTTGGATATCTGATATTTTTATGTAGATCTGACGCTTGTTAGGGTCTGCCAGATCCACCGGACCCTGCCCTGTGTCATTGCGCAGGCCGGTTGGGATCTTAGCGCGACTACGCAGGTAAATGTGCACCGTCTCAAAGAAGGTCTTCCACCGATTGCCGAGCAGAAGAGTCCAGTTGAAGCACTGGGAGTTCTGCAGTCGGACCTTTTCCCAACGTGGGTATCCATGTTCCCCAAAGGGCATGCTCCAGCCTTCCGAGTGACTACCGCTAAATGGGTTGACATATACAAAGAACATGGGATCAATGCTGCTATTTCGCATCTGGCAGATCTTCATCGATAGACCAATTATCATGTGGAGGTAGTCCATCCGGTTCTTGTTACTCTTGAGCGTCAGGGACATGCGCTTGCGCCATCGAGGGTCAAAAAAGGTCTCTAGCCGAATCTCGTTACTGATGAAAGTAGTGTGAATGTACAATCGTGAATCCATTTTCTGTAACAGGTATTTCAGTTCCAGGTCCTGAAAATCCAGATCCGTTTCGAAGCTGATAAACTGCTCGCTCCGTTCCGAGTCCACATTCTGGGGCTCACAGCGACCGCGGTACAACTTGTAACCCTTGTTGCAGGAGCCGCATTGTGAGATGTTGGCCAGGCTGCACATGGCACAGCTGTTGTTGCCACCAATTACACACGGGATTGGTCTCTGGCATAGAGTGCCTCCCGTGTGGCATACGCATGTCCTTTGGCTCTCCAGGAAGGTCCCCCAGAATCCGTTCTCGTTGCAGTAGAGGAAGGACTGGACCCTGTTGAGCCACTGCATCACAGATCTGCAAAGACAGGACAAGAAAAAACAGGGAACTAGCATTAACAATGGTAAGATGGGTAGTTAAGGGCCTTCCATAGCCCAGTAGTTCCCAAACTTTTTTCGTTGGGCCCCCCTTTAGCTGAAGGAAAATATTTTTAGGCCCCCCCTACCCCTCCCTTCTTATCAAATTGTAAAAGCATGTAAATGTACAGCAAACACACTGACATTTACAACTTTTGCACATAAATCCATCTCCTTTTTATTTTAGAATTTACCACAACATAAAACCTTAAAAAACTGAGTTTTACAATTATTACTCTCTGAAGATGAACAGTATATACAACCTAACAAACATCTTTAAGATTTCTAAATCCTGCAGTAATTTCAGTGACTTCTGGGCTTTTTTGGTTACATAACTCTTGAGTCTTGGGTGCAGCTATGAGTGACAATCTCAGGCCATTTTCAACATCCAGCTTTGATTTGATTTTTGTCTTAATTGCAGCAACAGCTTAAAGAAACTTTCTTACACAGGTAGGATGTTGCAAAAAGGAAGAGTGTGGCCAAGGCTCTCAGTGACATCGCTGAATCCAAGGTGACATCAATGAACTGCTCCTATTCTGTAGTGCTGAAGTCATCAGCTTGTGTTGCTCAGCTTTGTGCGCCCCCCCCATCATGACCTTGCGCCCCCCTGGGAGGGCCCACGGCCCACTTTGGGAACCACTGCCATAGCCTATTATTCACAACCAAAATTTCCATTGCAGTCTTTGGATTTGTCTTGCACATTAGACCTTCGGGGACTTGAAACTTGCTTGGACACCCTTTTAGTAACTGTGGACTTTATGTAAGGATTTATTTGTACTGAACTATCTTGTAGCTTGAGGTAATGCACAGAATACTAGAAACACTGAAATATTACATTGCAATACTGCAGAGGTCCTTGGTGGACATACAGTTATGCATATATTTCACTCAGTTTTCCTGTAATAACAAGCTCATTTAGACTGTTTTCTCAAGATCATGACTTATTTATCTCATTAGCTAGCGACAACAATGCTGTTTTTCCCATTACAGTGAGTTAATTTCTTCACATCCTGAGAAACTGACTGAAATTGACCTATTGCCAAGCCCTGCCTTCAAAGGCCATAAGCCAATCGCATTTCTCACAGCCCCACAATGCGCTCAGGCATCCGGTTCAAAGCCCACCAAAGAAAGGCTTTGGATTTTACAGCATTTGTATTGAAATCTATAGAGATGTACCCTTGGAAAAGTGGTCGAATGTTGTGGATGGAGTAAAGGCAACACTGATACTTAAGTGGCTGGAGCTTTTTGGCAGACCACACAGTCAGCTGAACATAAAGAAGATCTACAAGGATGTCTACATTTGTAAACTTGCAAAGCCTATAGATTGGCTCAACTCCATGACTGCCATTAGGTAATCTCCTCTGGCAAAGCTCCAATCTGAAATGGTTGTGCCTGGTATATAAACGGACCAGACCAATACCCTAATTTTAGAATAACAAGACATGAACTATCAAAAAAGCTGTCTTAACCAATGAAGATGATTATTAGTGCTTGAAATGGGCATTTTAACATTGGTTGTGTATGCGACTTCCGGTGCCTCAGGGGCTAGTCTATTGCAAACAGCAGTAGGGCTTTTGCACTAATTCATTTATTGAGTTTTTCCAACATTCAACAGTCACAGAGTTACTCTGATGACCAATGAACAGTCACAGAGCCACTCTGGTGATCACGCAGCAGTCACTGAGTGACACTGATGGCTACTCAACAGCTGCTGCAAGTTCATTTTTGTATATAGTCATACAAATACTGTTTATATGTTTAAAAAAGTATCTCTCCTCATATTTTTTATTGTCTTTGCTGTTCGCTTTATGTAATGCTGCTGCTGTAAGTGCCTTGAATTGCCCCTCTGGGGACGAAGATATTTTTCAAATTTAATTTTACTGAATTTATACAATACAACTCAAAAATAAGGGGTTCAAAGTTACTAATTAGCAAAAGTCAAACCTATAAGCTAATTTAGGCAGATCATTCTAGACAATTAAGAAAAGCTATATGTCTAAGAGAGTTTGTTGTACAATACATATTTGAATGGGCGCCAATGGCTTAAAGGAATGAAATGTTTTAAAGATTATTTTAAGAAGGGGTTGAGTGTTTGGCATCTCTGTATTCATGAGAACCTTCTAGTCTAGATTGTCAGTGAATAGGTTAATTTCTTCCCTTCATGTGGGAGGAGCTGTGCTATCTCCCCTAGGTGGAAGGCATCACTTGCTATTCTTATCTTGTCTCTTTTTTTTCCCCTCAGGCCTCTTTCCTTGTCATCTTGACAGTCCTGGAACTTCTTCTCTGGCTCTAGGAGGTGAATTCTGAATCCTGATTCAAGAGAGAAGGGCTGGTCAAGGTTAGCCTGACATGTTAATGAACCTAAGCCTTAACTATGATGGATGACATTGCATTCTCAGCAGGCCAGCGAGCCCCCAAGCCATACCCAAAATGAGCCCAGAACAGATCACCTATAGAGGACAATGGGAGCACATTCTCAGATTCTACTAACTTTAACTTCCGGACAGGGGGATAGAGGAAGGGAATTTGTACTACCATGTCCGTGATTACAGTTTTTATGCCACTTTTACCAAATGTTGAGCTTTTAAAGTCTTTGTTTAAGAAGGGCACTCGATCAGCATTCCACCTCACAACAGAATTTCACAAACCATGATGCCAACTCCTTTAACTGGTTTAAAAAAAATGGAGGAAATTCATTTAAGTGCTACGCCTACACTGATTCTACAACATCTTTCACTGTTCAGGCATCTTCAGTATCCTGATGTTATGGGAATCTGTGCAATACTAAAGCTAATTTCCCAATTTACAAATCCAACACAGTTTAACAATTTTAGC
Organism: Cheilinus undulatus; assembly: GCF_018320785.1. Classification (NCBI taxonomy): domain Eukaryota; kingdom Metazoa; phylum Chordata; class Actinopteri; order Labriformes; family Labridae; genus Cheilinus; species Cheilinus undulatus. The sequence continues at coordinate 12,057,986 of NC_054881.1, read as the reverse complement.
ACTCAACAATGAAGCACAAAAGCACCCTTTGCATGTTCTTTGTTACTTCAAACAAACAAACAAACAAAAAAAAAAAACACTTTTTGACTAGATTTTAACTTTTGGAACACCATTATGCTTGAAAATGTCAATTTTCTCTTAGCAAACTTTTAAAGTCAAGACAGAGCATAACTTTTTATATTGGCTTTGTCAACAACAATGGCGGCTGGGAAAATAAGATAACTGATTTACAAATCTGACTTGTGCTCATGTTTAGACATAATCCCATTCAATTAGTTTAATGTTTTCTTGGTTATATTCCTTTGAGTAATCACAAAATTGAGCATAAAATTTTCAATGGACCCTATGGTCCCTCCTAGAGGCCATCTCTGATCTGAGTCCTTATCGATAACACTATCAATACTTTCTATAGTTTGATGGAAAGACAAAATGAGGGCAAATATTTAAACTACAAGCTGTCTTAGCTGAGTAGTGCTAGAGTTAAAATGCTGTGATTCAGTCTGTCACATCTATTTTATATCCTTCAAATGTACACACATTCTTCATATTCACAACTGTATTAATTGAAGTTTCTCATCAAAAACCAAATGTTCCCATTTTTATATGACATTTGAACACATCATAACATATGGAATACAGTCATCTAATTCACTGAGGTTACCTGAATGCATCATATTTTCCATCTTTCATCTCCTTAAATTCTCTGATTTACTTTAATTCTGCCGATTCCACCACAGATTTCTACACTGGATTAATATTTTTAACAAACAGGATTTGTTACAAAGTTTTGGAACACTTTTCAGCATTTATCTGAGCAGCTGAAGAAGAAAACTGTCCTGAAGCAGCTGAAGAGACTGGAATGAGAGCATGTTACTCCCAGCGCATGCAGATTTGATTGCATGCGACTTGCAGAGGGAGCCCACATTTTGGTTTAATGTGATGAACTATATTGATGTGACTATTATGTTCCCCTTGCAAGAACTGATGTATGTTTTTACACCAGTTGTAACTTAAAATGACTTTATGTCACAGAATCTGTGAGACTTGATAGCAGGAGCAATAGGCTAAATGTTACTGATTTTTCAGGTTATTTCAAAAACAGAGAACCGGGTTCTTAGGCACCCAGGTTTCAATCCCCATCCCTAATTATAAAGCTGTCACTTAAGCCAGGGCAACTGAGGCTTAAGTAAGGACAGATGTGGGCAGTAAGCCGCCTAAAAACGATATCGGCCGGGAGGGAGGATTGACACAACCATGGTCATGCTCTGGATGTCCTTGCATATTACCAGGGGCATGGGAAAATAATGTGGATAGGTAGCAGGGCTGCCACAAGCCCCTGGTCGTGCTGTGGATGTCCAAAGGACCCAAAAACGGTCAGCGATCTTAAGACATATTACCAGGCCTGGGCAACAAAGATGCTGTCGAGCTTGACCTTGGCTGCCAAGTCACATGAGTGTGACATGTGTGACCTTCTGACCACGTAACCACCCTCTCCAGCCCCAGGTTGTGGCACATCAGGCCCCATGATTAATCCTTAGCGCCCTACATGCCTAAAATTTATGCACATAATTGTACGTTTGTATATACATATATGCATGTGTCCTGTCCTGAATAACTTGCAACAATTTAACTAATAGTCACTTCCAAGAGAAGCGCAAGTGCTGCAAGCAAACCTTCATAACCTGGCAACAAAACGGTCCAGTATCACCACAAAATTGCTCCAAAAGTTCAAAAAGAGTAACAGAAGGTATAGTTATGGACAACAGAGTCAGTGTGCTATACTCTTTGAGACATGGAGCATGTCACAACTTGCATTGTTAAGAGGGATAGAAACAGAAACTTGCAAAGTAGAACAATGAATCATCAGCATACAATTTAACCTATTTATTTCTGCAACAACATGCCCTTAATTGAGACTACAACCTGCTTAATGGCAAGTATTAAAGCAGAAAAGGAATGGGAAAAACCTTATCAAAGACTAAAATGGTTGTAAAAGAGTAGGAGCAGTGCCAATTTGCAGAGAAAATCACTTTGAAAGACGATAACTACGTATAAATTGATTTGCAGTTGTTTTTTTTGTCTTTTAATTCTCCTATAGATTAAGTATAATCGGAAACAGCAATTGCTTTAATTTACTACGCCTGTATTCTGCCAACTCTCCCTCTGGCAGAATGCATAATGGTGTGAGTCACAAGGTACGCTTTTTTATGGATAAAACTAGATTGCAATTAAGTCTGGAAAGGATTTATGCTATTATTCTTACATTAAATGAAAGAGGAGCTGGATTGGGCTGGTGCTATTCAACAGTCTTGTCTATTAGATTGTTTTTTCAGCTGTCTCTTGATCAGAAAGTTATGTCACATAATATGTCTCTAAATAAACGCTTTGGCTGTCCTTTGTGACTTACTGATGTTTGTAGATTTATGGCTTTTAATCTTCTCTCCGAGTATTAAATCAGATAGAAAGTGCCATGTCTCGGTTGTATATTTAGTTGTTGTTTGGAATGATATCTGTTCGCAACACGATATAGCGGCATGAGAAAATTAGATTCAGTGTGAGCAACACTATTCTCTGATCTACTTTTTCACTTCAATCTCCTGACTGCTGCATTCTCTAAAATCTTGTGCTCTTATCATAGCCATGTTGACTTTCCAGTGTTGCTACAGACTCAATGATGTCAATCAATGGTTTCCCCATTTGTTTGTTCTGCTGCAGGCTTGGTATGTGACTAGTGAGGAGCAGCAATTTCCTAAGTGCACCAGTGTGCTGGTGTCTGCTCTTGCCTTTCCTCGTGAGATGAAATGTCTTAATCTCCTGATGCAGGCTCTGTTTTTAGTGATTTTTCCACCACACCTCATTTTTTTCTGTAGTATTTCAGTTTGATTTGAAATATCTTTGGAGAAAGTGTTTGCAGACCTTTCCCGTTTATGCTCAGTGATTGGTATGCTTAAATGGCTAGTTGATGGCTGACAAGGTGAATGGCCAATCATTTTAAGGATTTTGGGGAGGCGTATCAGATATCAGGGGGCCCTGGAACATCATTGGTGCTGCTATTTGCTGCTGTAATCCATTAGGGCAGGAACGTCAGACTCAGTCACAGCAGGGACTGAACTGTGAAGTTGGGTGTAACCCGAGGGCCTAATTGGGTCAAAATTTCCCATAAACTCTCAACCTGATCTTCACCGCTTATGAATTATAGGGAAAAAAACACAATCTTAAAGATAAATGAGTTTGTGATGAAAAAGTAAAAAATTACAATCATGATGTTTAACAGTTGAAGTACTAAAATCATGACTTTAAAGGGTCTAAAGATGAGATTAAAACAATGAAAATTTTGAATGGAAAAGGTCAATATTTGGAATTAAAAATTATATTTAGGAGTTAAAAGGTCAACATCTGAGAAAAAAATAACTTTATCAAGAGTTTAGAAGGTGAAAAAATTAGATAACATTAAAAATCAAGAGTTTTTAATGTCAAAACATGAGATAAAGTTAAAAATACTGAGTTATAAAGGTCCAAAGGTGAGATAAAAATTTAAGATTTTAAATCATAAAGGTTAATATTTGGGTTTAAAATTTAAAGTTTAGGAGTTGAAAATGTCAAAATGCAAGATAAAATTCAAATTCGTGAGTTTAAAACATCAAAATATGACTTAAAAATTCAAATTGTGAATCTAAATGGTCAAAATATGAGATAAAAGTCAAAATTGTTATTGTAAAAGGTCAAATATGAAAAAAGTCAAAACCAAAACTTTAAGTCAGAATTGTGAGATGCAAATTATTAAATATGAAATGAAAACACAAATTTCTTTTCCCACATTCCTGACTTTAATTAAATACTCTAACTCTTTACTCTTTCTAATTCTTATGACTTAAAAAGGATATTTTCAATCATCAAGGTTAAGTTTACATCATTATACTGGAGGAAATATGCAAATCTCAAACTAGTGGACCAGTTATAATAAAAATGCCACCGGCCGGTTTTGGCCCCAAGGCCTTGAGTTTGACACCCCTGCATTAGGGCGGTAAAAACCAAGATATCTTTATTATTTTGGTTGCCAATGTGTTTACTTTTTGTAGTGTTGTTAAAAAAAACAGTATAAAATTTGTTGTCAAAATGTTTGTTTACAGTGTTAGCATGAATAATACAGTCTAGCACAATCTTCATGCTATATTGAGGGCCATATTTTTTTTTATTTAAAGAGTTTTTGGGGATGCCAATCGAAAATGTGCCGCAGACCACATTTGACCCCCGGGCCATAGTTTTGACACACCTGGGTTAGGGCTAGTCTTTCTTACAAATAGTGCTGGGTAATTACAGTTAGGATTTTGGCTCCCCTCAATCATGAAAATAAGATCCCACCAAACAGCTCTCACTTCAGTTTAAGTGAGGAGCAGAGAGAGCCACAGGTTATACTGGTAACTACTAGAGTTGCAATGACACACAAGTGTAACATATCAGTATCAGCTGATATCAGCCCAGTTGGCCAACACTCACCAGTGGCAAATAACGTGGCGTCAATCAGATATCCAGCCAATGCCAACGTCAGTGGCCTATCACCCAGTGACAGCTAGAATTTACTCTAGCCCCCTGTGTCCCCTAAAAGGATAAGTAGTATAGGGAAGAATGGGTGGATAAGTTGGAAAGACAAAAATACACTACTAAGAATGAAAGATAATTCATAGGAATGTTAAATTACTTAATATGCAAACATCAGAACTGACTTTACTAGCAACTAAAACATTAACACCTAGAGGGGCATGCTGAAGGTCTTATGATTCAATCTACTTTCAGACTTTACTCAAACTATGAAAGCTTTGTTTGATATACCATTCAAAAAGCATAAAAGTGTCAAAGGTTATATTATTTAAAAATCTCTTTTTTTAACCATGTATCTGTTTCATCTCTTGATATAAGCAGTTATTATTCATATTTCCACAGCTGTATGCATATCCAATTCTAAATAATGAACTCC